>NC_072769.1:37077959-37377959 GCF_022539595.1 Amphiprion ocellaris
TGCCTATTCCACCAAATAGTACATTTGTGAGTTTTATTTGTGAGCTTCTGTAATCTGTAATAAAGGTTCAGCCAGAGACGATTTTCAGAGACAAAATTGGCAGAAGTGGCTCTGCTGTCTGACAGCAATGAATCCCAGCAGTGATGAGGGTTTTGCAGAGAGAACTAATCTCCCCTAATAAACACATATGTGAGTGTGTGTGAATGCAGTAAGAATTTTCAGGTTAAAATGTCCATGCTCTGCACCTGATGGAACATGATTGAATAATAGAGCTGATTACCGACCATATAAACAGCTGGTGCCAATCAGCCAGCACTGGCAAAGTCCTTGCTGCTGCCTGGATTTCAGCACTCTGTCTGGACTAATTCTCTGATTCATATGTGCATTAAGGAGAAGCTCACATGTGAGTACTGTAACACCTGGCTGCTTGAGCCGTTTAGGTTTTCTCCTATAACTTTTGGCTGCCAGTAGAGACGAGGTTTTGTTGAGAGACAAGGAATTTGAAGAAAGATTCAGCGGTCCAATTGTGTGGTTTGCATTTATTCATTCCAAACAGCCAGTCTGCACTCTGACAACTCACCAGGAGCTCTAGATCTTTGTTATATTCTTCCACTTTCCCTTTTGTACCCTGTGTCTCTATGCATCTCTTAGTTTGACCTTCTGCTCATTGCGAGGGTTTTTGACAGTCCCTTTAGAGAGAAGTATTGCACAGCTTTGTCACCATGCTATGTAACTGAGACAAAAATGCATTTTATTAATTATTATTTCCAGTTTCATGTTTGTCGATGTCATGTTGAGTATTTGTGAATTTGGTCTCACTGAGTTTTTGTTAATTTACCATTGTTTTATTGATTTTGCCTGTGGGAATTGACCGTTGTATATTATTACGTTGTCAAGCTGTTTTGTGTTGTTTAGACCATCATTATAAATTTCATAGACCTTTTTGTTTCCAGTTTTTTTTACTGTGATTTGTCTGTAGTGGTCCGTCCTCTGACGTGTACCCACACAGTGCAGCTAGTGTAAACACAGTGTTGTTTTGCACTGCTGAGGGAGCAGAGTGCAGGAGAAAAGGGAACCAGAAGGCGATTACCAAATATTAATCTCTTTTGCAGAAAATAAATGCTGGAGAACGTTCAAGTGAGTTGTCCTCTTTAACGCTCTATCCACTCACCCCCGTTACACTGGTGCCGTGACCCTTTGGATCTTCAGATCAGCTGGATGTTCGTCGCCGTGGATACTGTGCAGCCGTCCTGATCTATGTTTCAAGATCCTTGTGTGGTCAGGTTTATGAGAGACTGTGGCACTCAGTGACCTGACAACTTTTGTTTACTGGTAAACGTATTATTCTTGTGCTCCCATTTAACTTGTTTTTGTACTTAACTTTTTTTCTAACTACATTTGATGGTTAAAAGCAGCCGTTAAATTAACAATAGATAGGTTTACTAGCCTTTCTTTACTTAAAGGCAGGTGTTTGCACCTGCTGAGGAGATTGCCTTGCAGTGGCTGGAGATTGTGTTTGGGAGGCTGCACGGCCATAACTTGAAGCTGGTCCCCAAAAAGTGTTTCTTCCTCCGGAGGTCCGTCAAATTTCTCGGCCGCATCATGGATGAGAATGGTGTTTCAACAGACCCCAGTAAGGTTGGGAACATTACAAACATGTCAACCAATGACCTCATGAAGCCCAATGGTGTAACCCCGTCTCAGAAGCTGATATGGTCCTTTTTGGGGATGGTTAATTACTCATTAATTAACATGAAATTAATCAGCATTTCATGCCCAGGTACTCTGCCATTGCCAAGCCGCTCTTTGATCTGCTGAAGGGTGAAAGAAGGAAAGGCAAACACCATGAGAATACACTGCCAGGCAGGAAGTTGTGTGCCTCTGACTGGACGGTGGAGCAGGTTTTTGAACATCCTAAGTTCTCCCTGATTCAGAGCGTCATCCTGGCTCATCTGGATTTCACCCGTCGCTTCATGCTGTCAACTGATGCATCCCTGGATGGCATAGGTGCTGTCCTGTCTCAGGATCAAGACGATGAGACACGAGCCAGAGACATTGCTTTTGACAGCAAGTCATTGTCTCAGTCCCAAAAGAACTGCCCAGCTCTCTGGTTAGAGTTTCTGGCCTTGAAATGATCTATCTGTGACAAGTTCAGTCAGGCCACAAATTCACAGTTTGGACTGATAACAACCCGTTGACTCATATCCTGACAAAACGAAAAGTAGACTGTTGTGAGCAACGCTAGGTAGCCAAATTGGCAAGTTACAACTTTGATATCAAGTATGTCCCTGGTCAGCAAAACATTGTGGCTAATGCCCTGAGCCATGTGCCATTTGTCAAGGAGACTGTTGGCCACAAGCCGCTCTCTGAACCCTATGCAGGTCTCCTCACTGAGGTCAAAGATACGTCAAATCCTCTGTCCAGAATGTCTTCAGGTCATCCAGTGGTCACAAGAAACCCTCTTCAGTGAGTGTCATTGTCCATGAGTTATTTTTATTTGCCACTGTTTTATTGATTTTGCCGGTGGGAATTGCCTCTCTGCACTCTGCTTTGTCTGTGCCTCCTGGGCTCCCATAGCTTCTCCCGTACATTAATCACAGTGTTGTTTTGCATTGCTGAGGATAAGTTGTGGGAGAACTTGCTGCTATGATGTCATGTTGTTTTCTTTGTAGATTTAGCCATTTATGTTGAAGTCTCTGGTGCATGTTGTTTACCACTGCCTGTCCAAAAAAAAGTTGCCACCTGGATTTAACTAAGCAAATAGGTAAGAGCCTTCCACTGGATAATTACTGCAGTGATGAATACGTTTCAGCTGCAACAACTTATTTAACTCTAGCTGATGCAGTGAGGAGCTTCTCATTTCTTAAACAACCACGTTCATACCATATCCTGTGGTCATGGAAAGGATGTTAATCTGTCTCATATGGGTCAAATTATTGGCCTGCATCAAGCAAAGAAAACAACTAATAGTTTTCTGGAACTACTAAAATCAGGTAAAGAACCGTCCAATGCATTATTAAAACCTGAAGGATAGTGATGAACCATCATCTTTGAGGAACAAATGTTTTCAGAACAAATTATTGGATGATTGTGATCGGGCATCACTTAAATGTTTGGTGAAATCATATCATAAAAAATCAACAGTAGAACTCACGGCTATGTTTAATAGTGAAAGTAAGAGTATTTCCACATGTACAATGCGAAAGGAAATCCAGGGATTGGGACTAAACAGCTGTGTAGCCCTAAGAAAACCACTGATCAGTGAGGATAAATGTAAAAAAAAGGGTTCAATTTGCTATGGAGCATAAAGACAGTTAGTGGCTGTGTGCAGTGAAAGGAATTTAGCGTCTTATCAATTGAGAAAAACTGTAATGTGGCTATTGTGGCGCTATGTGCCATGCTACCTTGTCACTCTCCACCTCTGCTGAAGACATTCAGGGAAAGGATGATTTGTACTTAACAGCACCTGTTCTTTAAAGTAAACACAATGAAAGACATTCTATTGCAGCAGAGAAGAAATTTTTGTATGGCATCCTTCATTTGTTATGTTCAACACCACAAATAGTTACTGTGGTAGAAGAAAAAAGTCTGACAAACAGTTCAAAACCTGGAAACACCTCTGCCTGCTAGATAGAAGTATTTAGTTTCTTTTCGTGCAATTTGTCACACAGACTGCAAAGATTATTTCAGTTTCTCAAAACTTATGGCATCAAAATGCTAAAAATCTCCCCTTTATTACAAAAAGTTCAAATACATCACAATGATTCGATACAAAATGAGCAACAGAACATGTCCATGCCTAAGCTTATGATTTGATTTGTCTTCTCCTGAAGTGTAAAGGTGTGCAGAAGGAGGTGGGCGAATGCTGCTGCCCTTTTGTTTGCTCTGCCCTTTTCATACTGAAACGTAAAGACAGAGATTCTAAATGGTGTGCTGCTAATACCCATCACCAGATGAGACGTGAAAGGACAAAATGGCATTTACTTTACAGCATTCACTGGTCAAGGAATAGTTAACAAAAGCTCACAAGGTTGTTTTATCTACTACTTCTATTTAATTTCATATATCACAATATTTGGTCTTAAAATGAGGCAAAATTGTCATCAAAATGAGCTTCAAAGCTCTGGAAATCCAGAATAGACAAGAATTGTCTTTTTTTGGGAAGTTCTCAGTCATTTTGTGAACTGATGTGAAAGCAATACTTCCTTTTTTTTTTACAGGACTCACATGAGAGAGAATCTACAAGCTGAGTTGTGTACTGTTAGGAAATGGATGAAAAGTGAAAAAAATTGTGGCCAAAAGTAAATGTATTTGGTAATAGAAATGCTACTGCGCCCAAGCTGTCAATAGATGAGATATCAGTGGAGCAAGAACTAAAACTATATGACTGATTGTTACATTAGATTTACTGTCTTGGTCTGACCAGATCAATTTTAGCGTCTCCAGGATGGAGAAAAACATTGCTATCTCAAGGAAAAGCTCTGCAAAGGCTCCAGTCTCTGATGTGATTGATGCTGTCTGGCCGTTTGTTCAATCACACCTGGAGCACTGTCCAGATGTGTGGTGCAGTGCTGCTGGCAAACAGCTAAAAAATACGAAAATCAAAAACTTCAACCTGTATGCAACCAACACATCTAGTCTTTCCACACCACCATGATAAAGTCTTCTGTTATTTATGCCCAAATGTAGTATGGAATGATATGCTACGCGTCTTCTGTGAAAAACTAGAAAATAGACTTTTGTCATAGAACACATCAAATAACATTATTATATGACATAACTCAATGTTTTTCAACCTTTTTTTGAGCCATGGCACATTTATTGTATATATATATATATATATATATATATATATATATATATATATATATATATATATATATATATATATATATATATATATATATATATATATATATATATAAAAAAATAAACTTGCAGCACGCCATCAACCAAAAATGTTACAAAATGACACATTGTAGTCTAGTATATATATATATATACTAGTATATATACTGACAATTTAGCCTGTCAGTCACTCAGTGTGAAGCCTGGGACTGTTGAGATGAGCACATAGCTGATATCCTGGCAGGAACTGAAGACAGGCATACACAAAACCCTTCCACAGGAGCTCTCAGTCTCTCTCTGTTTCTGGTTTTTATAGCAGCCATTCTTGAAAAGCTAAGCTCACATAGATATGTTGTGGAAAATGGGAGCAATGTCAAAATAGCTCTGTTTGCCAGATGGGGGAACTCCTTGGCAGCAGCCAACCAAAAAACTGTCGGTTGGTCCGCAAAGCTCAGCTTTAAACTACGATCCTGTCTCAGTTCAGTTAGTTCCTCCTGCTCCTGCAGAGTCATGTCCTTTTAAAAAAGTGTTGCTGAGCTATATGGGTCCCCAACATAGTCAAGGCTATCAGTGGAGGCTGAAGAGAAATAAAATGACAACTTCTCCTCTAGAGCTTTCAGATGTTTACCTAATATCTCACACAGTGCAGCAGTGTTGATATCGTGCCATTTCTGGGGGAGTGGGAACATGTCAAAGTCATTTAAAGTGTGGCAAAATAATTCAAAACTTTATCACCTTAAAGTCATTGCATTACTTCTAAATTGATCAGAAATTAATTTGTTCTGATGTAAAATTAAAAACTAATGGTTAAGATTAAAAAAGAAGCAAACCCTACAATATTGACTCAAAACAACACAAGTCAGCATCACTGAGATTCAGATCTGTCAGCCAGAGGATGGATTTAAGAAAAGTTCCAAGACATGAAGCATCCCTTGGAGTACAGTTAAATCCATCATTAAGAAATGTAAGAAATATGACACAAGCGTAAATCTGCCTCGACAGGCCGTCCTCAAAAACTAAGCGAGCGTGCAAGAAAGAGACGAGTGAGAGCCTAAGCAGTTTTATGAAAGAATGGGGTAAAGCTGCAGTGTCCAGATGTGCCAGACTGATTTAAATACTGACTAATATACAGACTGACTTGCATCAGGTGAATACTTTTACAATCATTTATTTTGTATTTTAAGTAGTTGACATTACTTTGTCATTATTGTCCAAAAAGCCTAATTACATTGATGTTGATAAGCAATGAAAAGGGAAAAATTTCCCATGGGGTTGGATGTTGAATACGTTTTATCGGCACTATAACTCTGCAACTGTATCCTGACTCACAAGGGTATTTCTTGAGTTCCTTTGGCAGTTCTATTCCATGTGGAGCCATGATGTAGGCATGCAGATAAACACAGCCCATAGGTCCAAGGAAGAGAAAGTCCTGGTATTCATAGCTCATTTTATAACCATGTTCATGCAAGCAGACTAATTGGAATTTGCTGGTGTTTTCAAGTTTCTTTCAGCCATCAAATGTTTTCTAGCTGGTGTGTCATTGTGTTGCTTTTGATGAACTGAGTTTCTACGCTGAGGTCTGTATTGTTGATAGTCTCAATGCAAGTACTGTTTCTTGTCCTTGTGTGAACAAAAAGACAATACCTGCATTGTTTTTTGTTCACAGTGTGAAGAAGAAGATTAGTTCTTTGCGTGAACCTCACAAAAGAAACAATCTTCTTCTTCAAATCAGAAATAATGCAGTTACCGAGTGGTGGTACAACTGTGAATCATTTGACATTTAAGTGATATTGCCAGAGGTGTACTCACATGTGTTGTGTACTGTATGTGGGCCTGTTTGTTTCAGAAACAGACCTTCAAACCTGATGTTCACTGAATATTAGGAAAAACCCAAATCATTCAGCCCTGAAAATTAAATGAAATAATAACTAACACAACCTGACTCAAGCCTTCCACACTACCTTTCACATCAGCAGTCGATATTCTACAATAGTTGTCTCATTCTAGACAATGGATGAAGGTAGAACATTTTTTGCTTTATTTAATGTGACAGCTTTGATAACAGCTAAGAAAGGAGTATAAGGCTGGCGCCTAAGGTGTTTTTAAATTTTAAAAAAACTCAAAGTTTTCACAATGCAACTACATCTTAAAATACATCAGATGAGGACAGAAAGCCAGCTTACTGCCTTTAAAGTTAGATGTAGCATCTTCATTGGTTGGACATAGCAAAGAAAATGTGTTGCTTGGTTTACCCCACATTAAAAGTGTGAAAACTGGCTATTTTGCCATCAGCTATGAACTTGCTGTTTATACAACCTGTCGACCTGAGACAAAACCAAAGAATCCACTGTGGAGAGAGTGACAGCAGGGTACGCATAAATTGGAAGTCAGTCGACATGATAAAAATGGTTTATGACAGGGAATTAATAATTTAATGATAGTGGGCTGAAAAGAGGAGACCCACTGATCCAGGTCAATGACATATTAATTTAACATTCTGAGTTAATTAAATGACTATATATATATATATATATATATATATATATATATATATATATATATATATATATATATATATATATATATACTACTTTTCATTCTAGTTTAATTACATTGGAAGCTCACTATCGACCTCGGAAACAGCAGCTGATAAAACAATCTCAACACAAAAGACTTATGATGTTGATTCCTTTTGATTTTTCCCCACAGATGAGACTGAATCTGGGGATGCACATCGTCTTTTACTGGACTGGCTGACAGTTTTCCATCGGGAGCAAATTCTATTTCTTCGACTGGAGGACTATGCAGCCAACCTTAAAGTGACGATAAAGTCTTTGACTTTCTGAGCGTGGGTACGTAGACTGGCGTTCTCTCTGCACTTTAAATTCCACAAATGTATATATATATATATATATATATATATATATAAAAAAAATTTTAAAAAAATTTTTTTTAAATTTATTTATTTATTTATTTTTAAATATATATATGTATATATATATATATATATATATATATATATATATATATATATATATATATATATATAGTTTGGGGTCACCCAAACAATTTCATTCACTCACACTTTTATTCATGTGCTAAATAACAGTTTTCTAATCATCAATGAGCCTTTCAACACCATTAGCTAACACAATGTAGCATTAGAACTCAGCTGTTTCCAGCTACAATAGTCATTTACCACATTAACAATTTCTAGACTGTATTTCTGATTATCATCGAAAAAAAACTGCTTTTCTTTCAAAAATAAGGACATCAGTCAATATGGTTATCGCTTTTTTTTTTGTTGCCTATCATGAAAACTGATCAAATAATGCCTGGATTTCGCCTGCATTTACCAGCGTGCAAATGATCACATCATCGAACTGCGTCGTGAAGCGTGTAAACAAGTGTGGCTGCCGTAACAAGCTTGCTGTGCCTGACTAACAGTATGTCTGTGGTCTGGAATTATCTCCAAGCCCACATATATCAGTATTGGTTGATATCAGAAAATGAGAGTTGGCCAATATAGGCAAAAAAGCCAATATCGGACATTGTGTTTGTGTGTACTTGTGTGTGTTTGGGTGTGTTTGTGTGTGATCCCATTTGATCCGATTTGTTTATATATATATATGTTCAGATACTTTTTTAAATACACCTTCTGTTCTCTTCATCTTACCAGCAGTTACTGGTTTCCACATTAATAGCGACTCAAACTTTCAGAAACATCTGTAACAAGGATATATGATGAATTTTTGAATGGCTTTATATAAACACACATTTGTCATTTTTAGAACAAAATGCTCCACCGTTTCTGGAGCTTGTCTTGCACCAGAAACTGAAAATGTCTCTGCTGCCTTAATTTAATTTTTTTAAAGCTCTGTCTCCACCTTTAAGTAAAACTGAAATACTTGAGGAAGAAAATAGTTTAGTGCAAGTGAAAGTTCTGTGTTCTGTGTTGATTGGATAAGTTAATACAGTAAATATCCACAAATTGTAGTATCCAACAATAGAAAGACTTGCTGCACTGGTTGGGCAGCCCAGCTCATCCCACACCGTCTCAGCTGTGTTTAGGTCAAAGCCGGGACTCCATCAGCTTTTTAGTCAACAGCCCTCATAGAACCTGGAGGTGATGCTTTGGCTCATTGTTCTGCTGAAAAACAAATGATGGACACACTGAGCTGAGACCAGTAGTGAAGTGTCACTACATGAATGTTGTGGTAGCCGTGCAGGTTAAGTGTTGCCATGAATTCTGGATAAATCACCACCAGCATCACTAATAAAACATTCCACATCATCACATCTCCTCTGCAGTGCTTCACAGTGGGAACCGCACATGCTGATACCATCCACTCACCTTCTCCGAGTCCTCAACAGCAGATGCTGAGATGCATCTACTTTTGAGCAACGGGAAGCAGTGATGAGAGTTCTAACATGAGATGCTGTTAATTAGCAATTTCTGAGGCTGGTAATGAACTGCTCCTCTGCAGCAGATGTAGCTCCAGGTTCTGTAAGAGCTATTCAAAGCAAACAGGAGAGTGCTAGTGCTGGTTTGAGTGGTCGCAGCATATGTGGGAAGTCCTTCAATACTGTTGGAGAAGCTCCAGGGGACGATGTCATGAAGGTAGGTGAGAAATTCCGGAGCTGCAGTCGAAGCAAAAGGTAGCTACTTTGATAAATCAAAAAAACTAAAACATATTTGATTTTATTTAACTCTTTTTTGTTTATTACTTGTGTGTCACCTTAATTATTTTTGCTGACAATCTGCTTCCAATGTTTTCACCTGCTTTTTGCAGGAGGGATTGTGTTTCTCTACAGTACATCTCTCTTTACAATACTTCAAAGATGTCCTATTGGATTAAAGTCAGTGGACAAACCTGGCTAGATTGTAGTTTTCATTTTGATCTTTTATAGAAACTCTTGTGTGATTTTGGCAGTGTGTTTTAGGATTATTATCATGCTGGAACATTCCTCTTCTGCCAAACCTCTGCAGACTGGGAGTCATCTTGTCAGCCAGTATTGTGGAATATCATGCTATCATCTATAAACGTCATCCGCCAACACCTTTTACACTCATGCAGCCGCTTCACTGTCAGGACAATGCATTCTCTGTGGTAGTACCTACCAGGTTTACAAACATGCTGGAGAAAATTTATCTTGGTCTTATCTTAGCAAAAATGTGCTCTTAACACTGAACAGGCTTCTTTTCATTCACTGTACAATAATTAAAACTGCACAAAATCTTGCAAAAAACCGCTGTCTATGTGGATGCTGTCTATAGAAGCTGACACTATGCACTGTCCTTCGCACTGTCTGAGCTGTCACAGAAACAATGATTTCCATTGAAAACATCTGTGCTAAATGTAAAGCATTTGTCCTCGGCTGGATGACTACTACAGCTCTGATAAATGGTACTATGGCTTGTTCTTTACCTTGTGATTACTGCGTTTCCACTGATTTTTAGATGGTCACAGATCTTGCTGTAATATTTTTCATCATTGTGAAGTCTTATAATGAGATTTTTTGAGTCCTCTGGCAATACTTTTCAATGTGGAGCACTGACGCAAACGGTCTGGTAGATACAGCTAACGGGTCAAGAACTGATACAGTTCTGGTGTTCACATTTTATAACCGTGTTCGTGCCGTAAGGCTGATGTAGGCTGATTCTGCTGTATTTTAAATTCTAAAGAATTTTTGATCATTCATAAGAGAAAATCTTCTGCTGTTCACCTTAGAAATTATCCAGCTATTGAGAGGTGATGCAGTTCGACATTTAGGTGATTTTGAACAGGGGTTTATTCACTTCTGTTGTACACTGTAGATCGGCAAATTTTAGACAAAGCGGCGGTGTAGAGTTGCATATAAAACATTTTAGGCAGTAAGGGATTATTTTCATAGATAAAACGTATATGTATGTACAACTCTGATACACAGATTAGTTTGTATTTGTCAGGGGACTGAGAGGCACTTTACAATGGTACATAGAAACATGTCCTACACTGTAAATGTCATGCCCTCCACCTCTGGCTCTAAGTAGCGGTAGGTCTTCTCCCTTCCTGCTTTTTTCTCCTCAGGTGGGCTTGTGCACATGGAGCTGGCAGGCAGGTGTTGCCAATCCAATCAACAGGAACTGAGGAACTGAGTGAGCAGGTGGGAATAATGAAGACAGCTTCCTCTTCCCCACAAAGTCAGACTCTGCTCGCTACTCGAGCATCGAACAGTCAGTTCTGATTCCTGGTTCAGTCTAGCTCCTCTGCTTCGGCTTTGTGTTAACTCAGTATTTCTTGCCTTTCAGTCTGCACTCCCTTCCTGCTTGTGCCCACACCTTGGCTGTCTGAACCTTCTGTCTGTAAACTGGATCCACTTGCGCCTCCTTTCTCGTCCGTCGGAATTCATCCACCACGCTGGTTGTAACAACATCTGCAGTTCCTGCTCTGTCCGTCAAGCCAAATGCCACCATTCCTTTGCCAGGGCCTTCCATACCCACATCTCTGTCAGCTAAGTTCCTCACTTAATCTCCGAGCCCTCTAGAGAGCTCCGTATTTTGAGTTTTTGCTACTCCTTCTCCTCTGTGTGTGTTAGGCGCATTTCTGTTGTAGTCCCTAAACTCTAGTTGTAGTTCCTGTTCTGTATTGTAAATAAACTTGTCTTATTTTGCCGTATGCCTGTTGTCGTGTCTCTTTACCCTGCATGAGTCTCAGCCAGTGGCTTCGTAACAGTAAACATTTCTATGTTGAAGTTCAGCTTAGAAAAGTAACTAGTGCTGCATTAAAAATGTGAATTAAATGCACTGGAGTTGATTATTTATTTCACTGTCCTCTTATAAATTGTGAAAGTGTCAAGCTGGCTGAGTTAAATCGACTGACCTTGAGAAAACAAGTTCAACAACCTTAAGATACAATATTGAATTAACTACTCAGGTGGTGGTTACAGATGGATTTACATTCCTTTGACATTTTCTAAATATAAAGTGGTTCTTCTTTATTTAATGCTGAGAACTCAGAGCCTCAGCTGTTGAAGCCATTTTTGACTGGAGTGACTACAAACATAATCTGTCACATGGCTTCTGGAGAGATGAAAATGAACTCTGTGGATGTTACGATGTAGGAACTCGGTTTGAGACCGGAAGAGACTAAACAAACTGGTAAAGAAAGGCAGTTCTGTCCTGGGCTGCCCCCTTGATCCTGTGGAGGTGATGGGAGACAGGAGGATGAAGACAAAGCTGTTGTCTATCATGGAGGACACCTCCCACCCCCTGCAGGAAACAGTATCATCACTGGCAGCTCCTGCAGTGACAGACTGCTTCACCCGCGGTGTTTGAAGGAGAGATATTGTAGGTCCTTCATTCCTGCTGCTGTCAGACTGTTCAATCAAGCTCCCAGTAGTTCAGTTCACCCACTAACTGCAATAAAAATGTATTTAAGAACACTGTGAAATTTCACAGAAATTTTTCAGTAAACATTTAGATTTCTTCTACAAGGAGAAAAAGACTGTGTTGCTCTTTTTGTTTTCTTGCACTATTTTTGTATTTGCTGCTGTATCACTGAAAATTTCTCCACTGTGGGATCAGTAAAGGTTTAATCTGTCTTAATCTATCAGTCCATCATTACTTTAAGAACTGAAGGTTAGTGTGTGAAGGTGTGTCCAAACCCTTGACTTGCATTAAGTAAACCATAACTGCCTACACATATCACAGAAATTACACATAAATATGGGTCTGTGTGTTGACGTGGGTTGACGTTCAGCCACTGTAAAAGGACACATTTCCTGCAGGAGGATTTATATCTGATCACTCACCACTAAGGCATTTGTGTTTCAGAGGACTGTGGCTGCTCACTACAGGTAGGAACAAGAATGGACAAGTAGCCTCAGTGGGATCTCTGGAAACTGCGAGAGTCCATTTAATGATCTGAATCCTTCAATGTTATCAAAACGATCCGAGGACAAAAAGCGACAAGTCAATAAACCATTTGGCTCCTATAATCAGTCAGAGGGGAAGACACGGTAGCAGTGGAGACAGTTTTGGGGTTTGAAGCGGGGGAAAAAAATGAAAGTGTCCTCAGTTTATTTGAAAGAGTGACACTTTTTGATGAGAGTGCCATAGGTGCTGCGTGAGCGCGCGCGCGTGAGTGTGTGTGCGCGCAGCAGCTGCTCCCTGCCTGAGTTTCTTCTCTGCTCTCATTCAGCCTCCTCAGTCCTGCAGCGGCGGACGGACTCTCGGTGCTCCGGGCTGCAAGAGCGACATGTGAGGAGCCGCAGCACAAACAACACCCCTCTCTGTGGTTCTGGGACTGAAAAGACCGACTGTCAAGCGCACATACCGGCTGTAAGCCATCCAGGAGCAACTTTGCCACAGTCTCCGCTTTGTTTTGGGTGCAGATCTTCAGTCAGCATCTTCCTGCTTCTGCAGCATCTTCAGGATCTCAGCATCAAACGTGATCCACACATGCACGGTCAGTAAACTGAAACCTCTCTTCGTTATATTTGCTTTTGTTATTATTATTATTATTATTATTATTATTATTATTATTATTATTATTATCTTAACTTTGGGGTTTAAATGAAGTGTTTTTACAGACTGATTTAGAATTTAAGTTTCTAGTGTAACATCTGATTGTGCCTGACGCTTGATTCAAAAATGAAAACATTTAAAGGAAATGTTCCAACTCACATCTGCACATCTGCAATGATTAAGTTAAGATTTAACAGCACTGCCGCACTTAGTCCTAACCAGGTCCAAAAATGCCATTAAGTATCAAGTTATTCCCTTCCTTAGTTTCTTCTTTATTTCATTTTTCAATAGCCAAACGGGGAGAAGCTGTGATCCTAATGCACCAGCAGCTGATGTTAAAAGCATTTCAATGTCTTTCTTTCTAGGAACGTGTTATTTGCTGTTGCTGCTCTGCCACAGAGCTGTTAATACAGCTGCAGGTGGAAATAGCCTCTGATGTCTGTGGTGTGTCTCCAAACAGATCTGATTGCATCAGTGTGATGGACTGAAGATGCGAGGAGGAAGAGGGGCCAAGGAGGGGGGAGGTCTGCTTGAGGTTTACCTTCCTTGAAGGTGAGAAAGTCTATTAATGTCTGTTGGTGGATTATCAGGTTCAGACAGCCACTCCCTAGAGGAATGAAACATATATGTTACATAAGATGTGCACTGGTGGACCAGCACTGAGCAGCATCATGACTCCAGCTGACTCACAGGATGTGGCTTAAGATGGGGAACCATGATTTTTACCCTCACACTTCGAAAGGACCTGCAGAATACAAGACAAGAACGTGTAACCAGATGGGACATTTTTCGGTGAGGAAGTCTTGCTTTTTTGGATTTTACTAATTATTTTTGTTTGCTTTGTTTTATAGCTGTGTGTATAACTGGATTTTAATGAAGACCAAGGGAAACCTTTACAGTGCACCTTGTGCTTGAGAGGTATTACACTTCTCTGCAGCCTCACCTGCTGTGGTTTTGTTCCCTCTTGGATGCAGCATGGCTCGTTCCCAGGACCAGCTGTCAGACTGGAGCTCTGTTCAGTCCAGCTTCTCCCCATTGATGCAGTTTTCCGGCTCTGAGAAAAAACTTAACCACACCTACAGCTTCCACAGCGCTCCTATGCTGCCATCTACTATTAGCTCTCCGACTGCCTCTCTCCATCAGCCTCTGCCCTCTCCGCTGCCCTCCACCCTTGTTCCATATTCCTCCCTATTCTTCCCTTTTTTTGCCACCACCTCCTCCTCCTCAGCCTTTAGGCAACCGTCCTCCTCCTCCTTTCCTTTGTCTCTTTCCAACTTTTCTTCTAATGATTTGGCATACCTGGAGAGCATGCTGCTCTGGACCATCCATGAACCCAGCACCATTGCTCTGACCATCATGTACTGTCTGTCCTTTATTTTGGGGTTCACTGGGAATTTAATGTCCCTACGAGTCCTAACCAGCAGGCACAGTCGGCGGCTAGCAGGCGTTAGTGCTACACGCAATCTGCTGGTGAACCTGGCAGTGTGTGACCTGGCTGTGGTGTGCGTGTGCATGCCCATCACCCTGGGGAACCAAATCTACACCGCCTGGGTCTACGGTGACCTCCTGTGTCGAGCTGTGCCCTTCACACAGGCCATCTCAGTCTCAGCCAGCGTGCTAACGCTGACGGTGATCAGCGTGAATCGTTACTACAGTGTCCGATCTCCACTGCGAGCTCGCTCCATGTTTACCCGCCGCCGGATCTTGGCAACTGTTGCTGTGGTGTGGATGGTGTCCTCGATGATGTGCGCTCCTATTGCAGTGATGAACCGGCGGCGAGAGATCAGCTTTGAGACATTCACCATCTTGGTCTGTCAGGAAACATGGCCTCAGCATCGGCTCAAACAGGGGTAGGTACTATGACAACAGACCATATAATGTACCAAAACTGAATGACCAAGTTTGCATTACAGGATCAGGATGCACACTCAGTTCATCCCTGATGCTCAGAAGTGGAAATAGAGCTTGAGGGGACTGACACACCAAGCTGAGAGTCAGCATTTAGTGCTGCTGGGCTGGTTCAGTGTGGACATCTATTGCCTGTAGGTTTTATACTGTCTAGCTCTGTAGCCAGTGATTGGCTCTCAATGCTCAGTTGAACATGTTGACTTGGAAGAGGTTGTCAAAGAGAGTTCTCTGACTGGCTGTTCAGGCAGGTGAAGCAGTACATAAACCAAGTGCCAGTTGACTGTTTTCTTCTTGTCTGTAGTGTTTGCAGTATTTTTGATTAACTTGTAACCAAAGACATACAGCAATGTGAAACAAAGAATGTAATCAGTTGACCTTTGCATCTTATTTGTTAAAGTTTGGTTTGGTGTTAAAGGAATCTAGGTTTTATATACAGATGCCTGCTTTCTACTCAGACCTCTGAGGTTTTGAAATGCTGTTGTGACAAATTTAGCAACAGTTCCATTTAAAACACAGATTAAGACAGGCTTCATTTTTTTTGTTTGTCCTTTTGTATTTTCCTGTTTTTCACCATAATCATTAGTTGCTCATAAGGGGCTTACAATGACTTCTATTATTCACACGCTGTGATTTCACTGTGTACGCCACTATGGCCCCCCTGGTCAATGAAACACTTTTCAAATATGAGCAACAAAATGTTCCAAATCGTGATGATTATTCACGAACCCAATTCTCTAGGCAGGTCTAAAACATGACTGCTTGTTATAATAGTGCCCTATTGATCCTTGTATCATGTCTTTGAAAACAGGAGTGAATTCAACAGTCACCACAAGAGTCCATTGCGTTTCTGCTAACTATACTTTATCTGCAAATGGAGCATGTTTTGGATGTAACAAAAATATCACAGACTCACCAAGCATTTCCTAATAGCAGAATGTGGACAGTGTCGATGTAAAATGCCAGTGGAATACATACTCATCAATGTAAAACTATTGCAAATTTCATTTTATTGTAAAAATGCATAGTTCACATGGACAATTAAATCAATATCTCATTTTTAATGAAGCTTCACTTTTCTTCCACAGATACAATGTGCTGTTGTTTGTGATGCTCTACTGTTTGCCAGTCACCTTTAACCTCACCATTGGGTTCCTGACCGGCAGACGACTTTGGGGAGGGAAGAAATCCACTTTTGCTGATCTTGATCCTCGCAGCCAAGCTCTTCACGCATCTCGCTTAAAGACGCGTCAGAAGATCGCCAAGATGGTGGTGTGTCTGGTGCTTTTGTTCGCAGTGTCCTGGTTGCCACTTTACTTGACTGACCTTTGGATCGACTGCGAACAGACACCGTCATCGTGGCTCCTGCAGGCAAGGCCATTTGCTCAGTGGCTCGGCCTGACAAACTCCAGCCTTAACCCCATCTGTTACTGTTTCATTGGGGATCTGTACCGCTCAGCGAAGGTCATACGGACGCGGTACTACGAGAAAGTTGCTTCTCTCTTCAGCACCTCCTCATTCACCAATTCAGCTGCAGCGGTGTCTCCTGCTGCAGTGATTACAGACACCAAAGTCCTTTCTGCTGAGCGACACCATATTGCAGCTGCTGTGGCGGCGTCTGCATCAATGGTTACGATCCCCAGGCTGCTGGGCTTGGCTAGAGGCCAGGGACTGGGGCAGAAGGTCGGAGATAGTTCAGACAGCCAAGCAGGATCGGACCACAGTATCTCAGACTGGTGTCGGTCCAGTCCCAGTGCGTGTGACAGCTCTTTGTTGCCCTGCCAGCTCAGCAAATTCCAGCACTCCATACAAAGAGAAGATTTCCTGCCAACGAGAAGACACTCCGTGATTGCTGGATCATTACCTTTAGGAATGGAACCTGTGGAAATAGACGTGCTACCTCCGAGGAGGCATTCAGGCGACAGAATATATGGCCTGTCAGCTGATAAGAGAGAAATCATTACCATGAGCAGAGACACTTTCTGTTACACTGGGCATTGCAGAGGCAAAATTTCACAAACCTACTCTCTGGTGGGGGACACGGAGGATGAAACAACCAACATCACCAGTCTATGAAAACTGCAGATTATCTGATGTATTGGAAGGGAGGAATTTCTTCTTTTTGTCCTGCAGGCAGTACAAACACACATAGCTAAAGATTCACAGTTTGCCACTGACAGTGTGGATTAATTCCTTGTAAAAGCCATTGTTTGTCTTGAGGATAAACCAACCTGGTCTATGCTTTCCTTCTCTCTGTGTGTAGTAGACTGTCTTTATTAGTTAAAGCACAAGTCATCCTGGACTGTTCACACAGATGAGCTCAGGTTTCGGATGGCAGGCGGAGGGAGCATTGATGGAATGAACACTGCAGGGGAACAGTTGGAGGGTTATTTAGCTCCGGGCTAGAAAGACAGTTATCAGTAAGAGGGATGGATTGCAGCAGTGTGCCAATACATGCAAATCATATCACAGTCACAGCTGTTTTGATCATCTGCTGAAGACAGTATCCCAGCAGGGTGTAGTGTGTGATGATTTTTTTGTGTAGGTCTTTTTTTTTTAAATTTCTTAGTGCGTTGCTCGTGTTTCTGATTGTATTTGTTGCTCATAGTAAAGGTCAAACGCTTTGTTGCAATGCAATGCAATGCGTGAACATAAAAACTGTCTAACAGGTTTTCACACATTGCCATGAATGTCTGCTTTGCAATTTGCAAAAAGATTTGAAGCATATATGAATATAATCTTTCTGCATATATATTATATTAATATAAATCAGTGCTTTATTCTACCAGAATTTAAAGACAACCAGCTGACCTGTGTGGGCAAGGAACAGAGATGTATGAGAGCCTTTCTATTTGAGATGACACTCAGAGCTCCTTTATATACAGTATCTATAGGAAAATAGGCCCTGAGAAAGCAGATCCTTATACAGTATATCCCCACCCACAAACGCGAGTTTCTTTTAGTTAAGACATAAGCCTAGTTTCAGAATCAATTTCTTCTTCAGTTTTCATACATGTTGTTGAATGTGAAGCTGAAAAGATAATAATTCATCAAGAATAAACCCTTTATATTTTTTACATTTACACATGGTCAGTAAGTTTGCCTTGATTTGTAACAACAAAAAAGAGATTTGTTAGTTTTTTCTTTGAATCTGTAAATAGCTTAACTTCACTCTAAAAGTCAAGCTTTAAGTGTGCAAAGTTATATGGACAGTGTCAGTGGAAAGTTCAAACTGGGGTTGGTCTAAATTTGCATGAATGCTGGTCAGTAAACACCAGTGTCATCTGCATAAAAGTGAACATTTATATCAGGAGAATATTAACCAAGAGAATTCATTTAAGTACACAGCTGTGTTTTGAGTTTTGTTCCTTGGGGTACACCATCTGATGCTGTACAGAATGGAGAAGTGCGACTGCTGGCATGTACACATGACACTTAATTGAACTTAATTACTACATAATCAACAATATGAAAGGCTTTGGAAATACCACGGATGTTATTATACTACTATTTGACCTGTTTGGAATCTACTTTGAGAACATGTTTCATACATGCGGAATAGACTTGCATTTATGTGAATGTGCACTACTGCTGCACATGCTCATCCCTTACCTTTAAGTCTGTGGTGTTCCTGTGAAGCCCAAAATTTGCGTACAGTCGATAGTCCACACGGCAACTACACTACTAGGGCAGTTGTGTGCAAGATGTAATGAAGGTTTTGGGCAGATCCTTGCATACGCTCTCGGATGAAAGAATCTCTTGGACCCCAGCAGATCACTGTTCCGCACTCACAGATGCAGATACTCTTCCTTCGGTCTAATAGTTACTCCTCTAACAACAACAACAAAAAGATTACCCAACAGGTAAGTGTGGAGGATGTGGAGAATGACGAGTTAAACTGGAATAAGTGTTTGAATAAGACAGAAGAGAAGAACGAGTGCTCATTGAAAGGTTGAAAGATCAAAATTTCAGAATTTTCTTTTTAGAATTTGTTGAATTTTTGTATATTTTATTAGTAAAATGCTCTGTTTTAGTCTTCTTTATTGCAAATGTGGGTATATTGTGTGACTTCTTAAAATGCATTTTCGCTATGTGAAATCTGTGACACAGAAGCTGTCAAACAGTTCATTTGCAGGGAATGTGATGTTAAATGTTAAACTGGAATAGGTGTTTGGATAAGACAGAAGAGAAGAAGGCGTGCTCATTGAAAAGTTGAAAAATCTAAATTTCAGATTTTTCTTTTTAGAATTTGTTGAATTTTTGTATATTTTATTAGTAAAAATGCTCTGCTTTAGTCTTCTTTATTGCAAATGTGGGTCTATTGTGTGACTTCTTAAAATGCATTTTAGCTATGTGAAATCTGTGACACAGAAGCTGTCAAACAGTTCATTTGCAGGGAATGTGAGATATACTGTATATGAAGCAGAAAATGAAACGTTCAGTAAATACTTTGGATTTGCACTTCATCGCTCTGTGGCACTTCTCTTACAACTTTTCAGATAGTTGTAAGAGAATATATATGTTATAAAGTTAGACAAGGTCATTTAAACTAAACCATCAAAAGTAAGACTTTTAAGGCCAGTTCATCCAAATCACACAAGAAACATATTTTTCTGTAAGTCTAAAGGAAGTTTTGGTGTAATTTAAACAGAAATATGGTGTTTACAATCTTTGTCCTCCAAACAGCTCAGAGAAATCAATGATGACAACGGCTGTATTTGAGTCATTAAAAATAATCAATTGAACTCCATCAGCAATTTTTTCTCAACTGTTTCTTCAGTGGGAAGTAATTTTAATAGGGGTGAAAATGAAACTTGATTCACCTAACATATATTGTAGTAGTGGCAGAAATCTCTAAGGGATATCTTGAACTGGTTAATCTCAAATAATCTGTATATGAAGATACCACTTATGGCAAGAGAGGAAATGTGTTTCTGCAGTTTGGTTGTCGTGACACAATAACTGTACAGTGAGCAGCTACAGCAGAACACGAGAACATAATTTGATAGCAGGAGTGTTTTGGACCAACCAGAGGTACTGCCTGTTTAACCAGCACAAGCCTTTTTGAATAAAAGACAAACAGTTTGCCAAAATAGCTTCAAGCTATTAGTTTGTTTTTAAGTCAAAACAACTAAAAAAACACAAATATAAACACAATTACACATAACCAGGTACACACAACAAAACTGATTCTACCCTCAGGCAGCATCCACTTACGTGCAAGACAGAGGTGGTGAATTGCAGGAACTGCTGCGACATCAAGCTGCTAATCACGCTGTTGTCCTCGCAGCAAAAATGAAGTGGCACAACACTCAAAGCATCACAATGTGTTGAAAGTGTCCTATTTATGTCACTAGATAAGGTTGCTTGTACCTTCAGAAGTTTTAATGCCATTATGCTGTGACAGAGTGTTTTTAAATCTCCCCGCTTTACTTTTATCTACCTCCTTCTGTCTGTCTCAGTTTTGCACTGTGTTATTGGAGGGCATGTGTGCTAAATGATGTGCATTTGGTGTTTCATTAAAAAAAGCAAAAGAGTTTGTGAGTCTGTGGTCACCTGTAACTGAAACGCCCTGGGTTTGTCACAGCAAAACAACTGTTCTCCAGTCTGAAGATTGTACAATGTATCAATGACTAACAGGGATGAACTAAATAGATCAAAAAAAGTTCTCATATCTTTTCCCAGTGTTCTCATGTTACCTCAGGCTTGATTAAATCTTAATGGGATCTGAATTCTGTTATGAGAGGCACTTGTTCCTTTATCAAATGAGTGGGGAAGACATGAAAGGAGGAAACCATTCAAGGGCAGTCTCGGCAAGTTCCTGAAATCATTACAGAATAAGTTTGATTAGCGGACTGCAGAACAAGGTAGACATGCTAATTTTACTTGTTCATTAAGTGAAATGATTAGATTTCAGAAACTGAAGCCACTTTGGTGAAGGTTTGGATTATGTTCAGTTATATATTCAGGCTATTTTGTTGTAGTTTGAGAACTCTACTCTTAAGCTCCAGGTATGATGAAAGGTACTCTATGCTTTTACCTCATGTCACAGTGACTCCATACAGGTACATGAGACGCAAACAAAGCAGGGAGACACCCATTAAAACATTGCTCCTCATCACCACAGTGTGTCTTTAAAAGTCGTAAACCTCGTTGGTTTGTGACTGAGATAGTGGTATAAGTCCACAAAACACTTCCAAAGTGATATGAGGCACATATATTCTGAGACTGAATGATTATATCGATCATTATCTCACTATAAGCATGCAAACTGAGTGTAAATGTCTATAACATGTTGGGTGACAAGCAGAGGAAAATACATTTCCTAGAAGCTTCAGTGGAAACAAACTATTTCTTTTAGGCTCTTGAAAGTGCAGTTGCTCTCTACTGAAACTCCTAGGATTACCATGATCAGGATGACTGAGAATCTATACAGACGTAAGCAGACCCAGTGAAACTTTTTTTTTGGATCTAGACTGCAGAAGGGGCAAGATCTAAGTCACTTAGAAAAGGGTTTTATAATGAGGGCGCAGATGGCAGGAGTCAGTCAGTCGAGTCTTCCATCGTGTTTGTGACATACGCTCGGGTGTATACTGTATGTAGCAAACAAGATCTCTAAATCAAATGGCTAAATATGCAGTTTCTAACTGTCCTACAGAATGATTCCACACATTGAAGTGTTTTCTGAGCAGATGCTTTGCTCAGAAAGACGGAGATTTGTCTCTGCCTTATGGAACTGTTACAATTAAAAGTGGCAAAAATGATGTTTAGATGGTTAGAGTTTGGTTGGGTATAGTCACAGAAACAGCTTGTGGAAGGTTATAGTTTGAGTTAAGGTTAGGGAAACAGGAACACTAGCATTACAGCTTTATTGTGGTAACTTTGTTGTGTTATTAAAATATATTGCCATCTGGAAAGATCTCCTCTGGTGAAAACGTATTTTATTTTTACCTTGTTAAAATGTCCACAAGAGTTTGTTTTTATAGACTGCAGCATAATGAGCAGTCAATACCATGGCTGAGTATTTCCACCCTGAGACTGCAGTGTACCGGTGACAGACAGACTTTTGAAGTTTAATAGGCAACAAACCTCAGAAACCAATCCTGTCAGCTTGCAGGGTGGGATTTTCTGGATCATTACTCTTCTTCAGAATCAGTTTCTTTTTCCAACATGTACGACTGAATGACTCCAATACTACAACTTGTCATTGTGTAGGGTGAAGAAGTTTTCTGTTCTTATAAATATCTAACTTTAATACACAGACTTGAGTTTTTAGGGGTTAAATCAACAACTGGAAAATGACTTAAAGGCAGAGAAATAGTCATGGCTATGGTTCATATCCCATAGCCGGCAGTGGTCCTCCATAACACAGTCTAACTTTTTTTCACCTCTTTCCCTAACTTCCACTTTGACCTCATCCTTCTGTGACCTCTATAATAGCAATACTTCCTCCTTTGCATCCACCGAACCAGAATATTTTTGAGGGAAGAATATTCATTAAGAGAATACTAAAGACTTGAATGTGTGCTACATGGTTTCACTCCATTGGTTCCAGAGGGAAGGGTCCTACAAATACAGAGTTAGTGTGATGATCACAATAGCCTCTATGACACAAAACACACACAAAATCAGTTGTCACAATATAGTTTGATGAGTATGAAATGGATATGAGTCTCTGCTGCCTTTCCATCCATCAGATCAGACTGCAGCCAAAGAGATTTTGGAGCATTTGCATCTAGGAGGTGTAAGTCTTCTGCAAAACCATCAACAAAATACTAAATGAAGAACCATATTTTGGGTTAAAGGTCTTCGTCCTTCCAGTAGAATTTCAGAGACTCAAAGAATCTGTGAGTAGAACCAATGAAGCTGTTGTGTAAGTTCATAGAGTTTAACCCTCGTGTCGTCCTGCGGGTCAAAAGTGATGCGTTTTAAAGTTTGAAAATCTGGGAAAAAATATATGTTTTCACAGTGAAACTTCTGATGTCCACATTTTCAACATTTTTGGGAAATTTTTGGACATTTTTGGTGGAAAAAAAGAAATGTTAAAAATATTTCTTTAAGAACATTCACAAAAAAATCAACAAAAATCCAGTGAATTTTGAAATAGAAGTTTTACTGATATATATGGAATCACTTTAGATATTTTTAGGATTTTTTTTGGAAGATTTTTACTCATTTTTTGAAAATATTTGCAAGAATTTTCTTGCCAAATTTAGGGGAATTTTTAAAAAATAAAACTTTTAAGGGAAATTTTTAAGGAATTATTGGAATTTTCATCCGGAAGGTTTTGCACATTTTCAGAAATTTGGGGAATTTTTTTTTTGCTGAATTTTTGGATTTTTTTCAGACAAGGAAACAATATTTTTTGGTGCCTGTAAATGAAGACAACATGAGGGTTAAACACACCTATGCATATATTAAGAAATGTTTCTGTTTGTTATCGACACCACAGTGCAGGGTTAGATGGCAATGACACACACAGTTTAACAAACCCAGTCGAATAAAAAATTATTTTCCAATACAACTAAGCTGCATTTTCATTTTTGAAAGCTCTTCACAAAAGTTAAGGCTGTGAGGTGATCAGAAAACCCTCCTGTTTGAGAGACTGATAAATTCCACATAAGTTGGCAGGACAGAAGGATGGCAGCTTAAGTAAGCTAAAGGACTTCAACCCAGGAGACCAGGGTACGTGTCATGTGTGGAACTAAAGTTAAGTTTCTTTGATATCTTGGTTGTGTGTAGACAACCAAACAATCACATTTTGACTGAGAAAACAATGATAACAATGATAAAAATAATGATAACCAATGATTTCTACTTGTAAGAGGCTTGGTAAAGTTTGAGCATTCAAATTATTTGGTTGGGTTTTGGAAAACATCATAGTCTGAGGTAAAATCTGACCCTTTGACAACATGTTTGCAGCTTCTTAATTTTCTGAGTTACCACAGTGATGAATCCTACTTCATTTAATCCGTGTTCGGCCTGTTAAAAAGAAGCAACAAAACAGCAACAAAAAAAAAAAAAATGGCAAGGACATGCTGATTTGAAAACGTATGTGTGATAAATCACAAATAAACATAACGTGGGAAAACATTCATTCTGCTCAAAATATAACTTAGTGTGCTGTGTAGCTGAATAATTTTGGGGAGGCGGCGACGTCCTTAACTTTTGGCTCCAGTGGATTGCTTCAGTAAATATCTATTATAAACATATATTTCACTCAGGGAAAATGCTTGTTCGTTTAAATTATATGAAAGATGCCAGTTTGCAACTGCTTGTAGTGTAAAACTTGTAGGGACCTGACTCAATTTAGACATTGCTTTGTGTGAACACACACATGCAATTTCATCCCACCATTTCAAATATCTTGAGGACCTGCAATGAAGCACGTCAACTCATGTTTGCTTTCATTTCTTCAGACATTGAGCCTTTTTGAGCCTCTCAGGCCTCTTCTTCATGTCCTCTCATTGCGCTTGTCACAGTCACAGCCTCTGGCTGTGGCTAGTGGCAGCTCCTCCCTCCATTGGCCTGGTCTTTCTTTCTCTCCTAGGTGTTCAGTGGTGGAGCTGAGTGGCGGCAGGTGTGACGACTTGTAATCAGGAGGATGAAGTGCAGGTGGAAGTCATGCAATCATCTGCTTCAGGCTCCCTATAAGATGAGACGCCAGTCTTCATTCGGAGCCGGATTGTTGAATTCCATCCTCAGTTAGTGCTTTGCACTTTTCAGTCTGTGCCACTTATTCTTGAGCTATTTGTAATCCTGTTTTTCTCCATTTAGTATAGACTCCTGCCTGCTCGTGTCCCTGGCCCTTCAGCATCTACACTGTCTGCAGTGAGCCGCCTCACCTTGATTCTCTGGATCCTGGGTTCTGGAACGCACACCTGCCACAGGAACACCAGTCACTCCATCTGGAACGCCATACTCCCTTTGCCTGAAGCCAGTCACCGGTTGTCCTCTGGCAGTCCAGCCATACCACTGCAGGCTGAGTTACATCAAGGAGGAGATCCGTTTCCCTCTGGACTGCTCCATTCTGGCTTCCAGCTTGGACTCTGTTCACCTAGGACATTCAGTTAAGTTCAGCCTTGCATTATCAGATTGGTAGACCAGGTCTGGTAGTTTTGATCTGTGAATATTGTATTAACTTGATTCTGGAGTTACTACTATTTCTAGTGGTTTGTCTTTTGCTAGAAATTAGTTTCTTCTTGTCCTTAGGAATTTTTGGTAGTCAGATTACATTAGCCGAGAAATTGTGAATAACTAGTTTTTTTTTTTTTTTTTTTTTCTCCCCCCGTTGAACTCCTGCCGTGGTTTTACCAACTGTGGGTTTTCTGTTTCTTGAGTTTTCTAGTTCTTGTAGTTGGTCCGCCTTACCTCTAGTTCTAATTCCGTCTGCTTTGCGGATACACTTTAGTTAACTTCTGGTTTCAGGGTTCCAGTTTTGATTTGTTTTTGTATTTCTTTTGGTGCTGTAAATAAATACTTTTAAACTGCTTTTGTTTTCTGACTCTTATTTCCTGCACTTGAGCCTTTGCACCCACTGTAACAGTGCTGTGTTCTTCTTTAAATTTTCTAATTTTTTCCATCTCTCTGACTCAGCCTCTTCTCTCTGTTTTTGTCATTGCCTTTTATCTGTGAGTCATTGCTGCACCGATGTTAAAAATTGTGTTAACAATGGCCTGTTTCTCCTTTTCTTCCTCTCCCGTCATTGCCATCCTCAGATTTCCTTTTTTGGCAACAAGGCAAGAGCCATTTAACACGAGAGAGCATACCCAGAGGGGTAAAGACACAGGAACAGTACACTAAAAATGCAGTCAAATAATATACATAATGGTGAGGCCTCTTGAAAATAATTTATTCAAAAGCCAAAAGTGTTCAATTTTAAATTGATGAGGTTGTTTAAAGAAAAGTGATGCATTTTTGTTAGATGATGCAGTTACCAAATTAAAAAAAAAAAAAAAAAAACTAATAAAAAAAAAACATGGCTACAAATTAAACATTCATAGCAGGCTGTGAAATGTTGCTTCAGTGCAGTGTTCAGTTTTTAAATGCCTTTGTTAGAGAAACTCATTTTTAAAGAAAGTTGTGCTTTTTTTTTTTTTTTTTTTTTTTTTTTTTATATAAGGATGCTCCCATCTGTTCCTGCTCAGTCTGGCACCCAGCTGAAGGATTATCTGCACACAGACTCTAATTTCACCAAATCTGCACCCATCATTTTACAATTTCTAACCAGCCCTGCTAACTTGTCCTTCCTGCTTTTGAACCTGACTGATACACAGTACGTGACGTTGACATAAACGCTGTTTCAGTGTCAAACAGACGTTAACTTTGGGGAAACCCCAGTATCCTGATTGTTTAGGTGCAGGTCTATATTTCAGTCAAGTGTCTCTGTGTGACGGCATGAGCAACACCAGGACTTTGAACCGGACGCAGCTAAATGGAATTCAGCCATTTGTAAGTTATTATACTTGCGCTTTTACTTTTGTAATGCGCTGAAATGTTCCATTCTTTAGCTCTGACGTCGCATATGAGGCTGTGACTCATTATCAGTCGCTATTGTGATTCAACTGAGAGACTACCAGAGGGGTAATTCCTTTGTTTAGTTTTTTTTGGGACTGTGTAGCAGTTTAAAGCTTTGCCATTCACCCATTTACACATTACATAAGACCTACCTGTGACAATAGGAATGGCCAAAAGTAGAACTAGACAGTGTATCTCACGACTGATTCAGAGTCCAGTCTCACAGATACTCGTGAGTCAAAGCTTGTTCCCTCAGGCTGCAGTAAACTCACAAGCAACGAACAGGAGCATCCTCAGGTCAAAACTGTAACATGCAAGACCAGGCTTGCTCTAAAATAACCCTAAAATTTTGTCATGTATCAAACTCAAGTGAAATTTGTTATGCTTCAAGGTGTGAACAGGGTCAGTGGTCAGACTCACTCTGGGGATGCTACAGCTCAACCTTAACTTCTCTTCCAGCAGGATGCTTATCTCAACTCACTGTCAAAGATTTAAAAGAGATTATAGTTACTATTTTTTTCCATTATTTGTGTCTTTACAAAAATTGCCAAAATCACACCGTCTTTCAATGCCAGAAACTGTGAAAAGAAAAAGAATCACAGGGTTTTCAACTTTCTGAAGGTCATTAACATAATCATCTTGTACGGTTCCATTTGCCAAAATTATCTAAATCTGAGCTTCAAATCACTTTATTCTATGTTTCATTAAAAAAAAAAAAACTCTTTAAAAAATAAACTGTTTGCAGTGAAAACATTTTCCCCTCTTCAGCATAACTGAGAAGCTGCGACCAACAGCAGAAGCAGTTTGGAGAAGTTGTTAAAATAGAAGTTGTAAAGTATCTTTAGTATGTAGAGCCACCAATGTATTTATAGTATTAGTAAAACCTGGTGGAATTTACAGAAATGTTGCACATGTTGATTCCAGGGCAGATTTTGCATAATAAATAAGAGGAAAAGGATTTTTTAATGATTAATGGCATTTTAACATTTTGGAGTTCTCTCCACTTCTCCCCATACCTGGGTTGTTTCTATTTAGGTGCAGGACTTTATATTGCACTGAGAAAAGAGAGCAGAGAGTGTGTGTAGATACTCTAATTGTGGGGTACTAGGTTTAATTTGAATAATCCTTGATTAATTGTTTACTTTGCAAAATATTCAGAATTATCATGAATCACTCAAATAGCTTTTATAGTATAAAACAATGATCCAAACCCAAAACTGAGTCACTAATTACATCCATAATAAGTGTTGAAAGATTGTTATTTGTGTAGCTTTAAGAAAACCAGAGAACATACAGTGCATTTGAAAGTAAGACATCAAATATGTGTTTTTACCTCAATGGTGACTGTTGCTCTCAAATCCAATTCAAGGCTGAGCTTTTCCTATTCAGAGCAGCAGCAGTGGGTGCTTAGTTGCCCTGGGCATGTAGATATGGACTACTGTCAACCATAATCACTTTTTAAATCACTATATTCACTTTAATTTTAGACTTCTGTGCCTTGAAATGTGTACATACTGTATATTGAATTTTAATTTCAGTTTTATATACTAACATCTATTGTTTATAGTACTAACCTGCTCTTTTTGTTATTTTATGTTGTATGTAAGCTGCTGAACACTTAAATTTCCCTCGGGATTAATAAAGTATCTATCGATCTATCGATCTATCGATCTATCTATCTATCTATCTATCTATCTATCTATCTATCTATCTATCTATCTATCTATCTATCTATCTATCTATCTATCTATCTATCTATCTATCTATCTATCTGTTTTGTTGCCTTTGTGGATTTTGGCTATTTTTGTGTTAGAAAAAACTCCTCACCTTGAGTCTTACACTGTGGCAAATGCTGCTGTGATATTGATTGTTCATATGGCAAAAGCAAAACTGCAACAGAGGTACTAATGTTGAGGGAAACAGCTGAGGCACCAGATTTCAGGAGAACATCGTCAAACTTTGAGAGACTCGGGACGCTGATAAACTCAACAGGATGGTGAAAAGGTCTCAGTGCATAAGAACAGGCGGGGATTCGGAAATCTTATAACATATGTTCAACACTCTCTCAAAAGGAATCCTGCTCTGGCTTTCCTCATTCAAAACCTCTCCAAACACCAGATTTAATCAGGTACTGCTGGGACAGCAGAGATCTGACCAGGCCAGCAGGAGGTCATTGCTCTGCCAAATGCAATTCAATGAAACAAACAGACAAATCATTCTGCTAAATTTAGGATGCTAGTGCATGTCTGGCACAGTCTGAAGGTTTTTTGCTCAATAATAATTTAGTTTTGCCTCACTATTGAATGTGAACGAATTACAGAATTTTGTGTTTAGCACGTATGTGTCTAACCATCTTGTTGTTTCTTTTGTAATGACACGGGCCTGTAATCAGTGTAATTATGAACAATAAAATATGGAAAGCCTTCTCTCAGCTTGGGCTGGAAGTCAGCTGTGCAGCCACCTCTTAAAATGCTGATCTCTGTTCAGCTGCTGATTCAGTCAGTTGGCAGCTTTGCCTGTATCCTCAAAAATTTCAATCTTATATTTGAGGCAACAGCAAACTCACGGTCTAGTGAGCTTGTATTTGTGGAAATATGCATGTTAGCTGGACATCATCACTATTTTCCAGTCACTCCTTCACAGTTTTATCATTTTTTCTGATTTAACAGAGGCAATCCTCAGCTGTCGCAAACTCCATCTTCATTGCATGATTGACTCATCAGTAAGCTGGTCTGTTTTAAAGGCTGAGCCAAAACACTGTTGCTGGCTTCCCTCTGTGCTTGAAAACTAAAAGAATTTCTTCAAAACATGACAAGGTCTTAGAGCTGTGACTGAACTAAAGTGAATAATTGAGACGAAAATTCACTCTAAGCTTTTGATCTGCTATGAAGTTATCTAAGTTTAGCATGTTAGCATGCAAAAAGTGAAAACTACCCCCAAATAGCGGAATGATGTAATGGATATCTATCTGAATATTTGTTGAGATAGTTTTGCAATCCAAACTGCTTCAAGATTGTGTTTTACTTTGCATTCCTAAGAAAACCAGAGTTCCTGAATTGATGTCTCTTCAGCTAAATGAAATGTACTGTCTCAGCTAAATAGTGTGATTTGTCTTTGTGTGTGTGTGTGTGTGTGTGTGACAATCCTCATCTTCATTAATCCTCATTAAGGTCAAGGAGGCATTGGAGTTTATCCCAGCTGTCTTGGGGAGAAGGCAGTGGACACCTTGGACAGAGCTACACAGAGAGACAAGGAAGCACACTCACATTCAGACCTACGGACAATTTGGAATCACCAATTAACCTCATCATGTTTTTGGACGTTGGGATTAAGCCAGAGGACCCAGAGAAAATCCATACATGCACAAGCAGAACATGCAAACTGCATGCAGAAAGATCCCTATCTATCTATCTATCTATCTATCTATCTATCTATCTATCTATCTATCTATCTATCTATCTATCTATCTATCTATCTATCTATCTATCTATCTATCTATCTATCTATCTATCTATCTATCTATCTATCTATCTATCTATCTATCTATCTATCTATCTATCTATCTATCTGTCTGTTGCATATCCATAGGACAGTGGTGCAGTGGTTTGCACAGCAAGACAGTGCTTGATTTAAACCTGCTGGGAGGATCTTCTTTCTGTGTGCCTGTATGAGTTTTCTCTGCGTATTCTGTTTTACTCTAAGAGTCGAAAGACATGCATGGAAGAATAGTCTGTGACTCGAATTTAGTGGTATGAAAGGTGTGGGTGTGAGCGTGCATGGTAATGTGTGAGCTGAGACAGACCGGCATCCTGTCTCTCGCTCAGTATCAGCAGTAGAAGCTATAAGTAATGGAATGGATCGTACGTTGATCCTAGTAGGTGGTAGTAGCGGTTCCAGCTCATGCCACCAAACACTCACAAGGATGTGTCCTGTGATACCTGGCACAAGGCAGATACCTGTAGGTTGCACCGTAGAGATTCACAGTCCAGACTGGACCTGGACTAGTTTGGATCAGTTAGATGGAGATCGTAATATCAAGGAGTGGCCACTGTGCTACAATCGCCACACAGGAATAGTGCAGCAGAGGAAAGTTCAAGTGGAGCCTCAGGTTGGAGCAGTTATTTCTGGCTTTAACAGAATTAGATTGAGCTAGGCAGGGGAGCTTCAGCCCAGGCTGCAGGTTACATGAACTTATTAACCTGCCTCTCAGATGGCTTTTCACAGTTACTTTCTTGTGTTACTGAAGAATTGTTTTTCTCATCCACACCAATCCATCAGCCTCCCACCACCTCCCCCTTGCACTAGCAACTGTGAAAATACTTACTGCTTTGTTATTACATAAAAATGCATAATTATATGATGTCGACAGTAACAGACACACACTGAACAAACACTCGTTGGTGGAAGAACTAGCTAAGTATCAATAAATCTGCTTGACAACAGGTATTTTCTTTTGGTGATTACTGGAATTAATAAGAGTTCTCATTGCAATTTTAAAATGATCTTGTTGAAAACTAATGATTTACAACTATCAGCACACACATTGCAATATTTATTGATGAATGCGTATTTAATGTTTCTGAGAAACTGTGTGGAGAATATTAAGCAGATGAATTCAAACTTTCGGTGTTCACTGGTAGAATCATGAACTTTACTTACCTGCTGCAGCTAGAATGAGCTCTGGTAAACAGTCTCTGAATCTCTGAGATTAATTTTTCATGTTCCTTACAGTCTGTGTTTCGCTGTCATCGCTTACTGGAAAGGCCAATTGGAGAGCAAAGTAAGGGTGCTGTACCAGTTAAAATCCTAAAATGTATGTTTTACTGTTACCAGTTTAATGTCTGATTATGATGCTTGGCCTGGGCTCAACTCATTGCCTTGTAAAATAGAGTCACGCTGCTAATTGATTCTGCTTGCGGCAATAAAATAATCACCCTCTTTTGCATCAGATTGGAGGAATAAATGTATGTCCTTGTATGCATACTATCAACCACCAATTACCTATGGCACTGCAGTGACTGGATGATGTGGTCATTACCACCCAAAGAGTTGTTTATGAACAGATAGGAGTGTTTTTTCTCCCCCAGCGATGATTTATATTCCATACACCTTACTCACCATGTTGCACGTTTTAAACTTAAAATAATGTGTTCGCTTAAAAGAAGTTATTTACAAATGACACTTCTGACCAGGCAGCCTGCTTCTCCTGATTTTTTGATTATCTCCAGAAAATTACATTCTGTTGGGAAAAGAAGTGCAGGCAAATTTAATTAAACTGGCAAATCTGACTGCAGGCTATAATGTAAAATCCTCCTGTGCAGCATTTTGTGCTACTCCTTAAATCAAGCAGGTAAATAGCTGCATGAGCTTCCCTAGTGACCGACAGACAGACTGACACTGCTGTTTTTTTTTAAGTCCTTTACTCTGAAACATTGCACTTGGAATACGAAGTTTGGTTTGTTTTAGTGCTACTTTTCAATGGATTTAAAGAAGACAGAAGCTCTGCAGTGAAATCTGTGAGCGTAAAGTGTTACCTTGAGCTTCAAAGCCACACAAACTGTGACTACTTCAATCAAAAAAAATGAAACAATGGCCCTTGGAGGCTACTCTTGAAATGCTGTGCAACTTCTGACCATGACATGTTTTTGTGTTCATACCTCTTGTGGGAGATACTTTAAGGCTGCAGTGTAATTATCTCTGTCTCTCACACTTCACTTTCAGTGAACTTGCACTCACTGGTGTATGAATTGCTTAATACCACAGAAGCACACACACATTCACACATATTTTTGTCAAATATGTGTGAGCTTCCTGCATACATCTCACTTAATTTTCACATTTTCCTTCTCCTCCACACCCTATCAGGCTGCTATTCCCTCCAACCAAAGCTGAGCTGTGCATCAGAGCACCACAGAGTCAACAGTGAGCCTTTAAGCCTTCTGTCTGTTGCTCTTTCTCATTTATAGCCGGGAATAACACACATCAGCCCTGAGTGGACTTTTCTAGTGCCAAACGATTACAAAAAGCGCATTAAACAAGTTTGTATAAAGTGGATATAAGTGGTCAGCAAAGCAAACCCTGACAGTGCAGGCATCAGCACAAACACACACTCTCACACACTTTCAGACAGAAATGAACCTTTAAAGAATACTTCAGTACAGAGTGTTATTCTGAGTGTAGCAGATATTATATTCCCAGATGGTGCAGCTGAGATGGAAGCTGTGCATCTGTGTGAGTGTGTACCTGCATATGTCTGTGCTTGTATATGAGAACATTGACAAAAAAAAAACAGATACGCTGTTTTCTGATTTCAGACATTTTCAAATTTTTGTCCGTAGATGGACTCACTGTACCCTGAAGTGAGGTGGAAGTTCTCTCCAAAAGGAGGCTCTGTCAGTACACTGGTGTGTGTCGCCTCCATCAACGATTCCCGATACTCAAGATCCAAATTAAATGATGTGGAAACCACTACATTTTATGGCTTGCTACCGAAAGAAAGAGGCACCCTAGTAATATTGGCTTTGTGATAGAGCTGCAGTATGTTCACATAATCAGTTAATGGAGATTAATGAGTTCCAGGAAAAGCTGTTTCCTGTTTTTCAGCTAAAAAAGCAAGTGCTGAATATCTTGTTGCAGAGTTACATTGGTGATATTGGTTTTATCGTAAAAATCCTCCAAAACTCACCCATGGATGATAGGAGTGACTAAAATTGTCTTATTAACTGCATACTCAGCTGTATGAGGTATTGTGCTTTAGAAACATTGGATTTTAAGAAGTGATTTCATATGTATTATCTCTTCAGTCAGAGTTTATTTGCTGTATATTATTACAAACAATAAAGACCACATGATGCCCAACAATGAACCCTGACCAGACTTTTGTACTGCTCTATACTACTTTATAATGCAAGTGTTTTGAACATGCACACGATGGGTGAAGAGTAGAGTTTCATTCAGATCTTTGTGTGTTCATCTGTATGTGATCATTAAGTGTTTATTGGCAAAAATTGATAATTATATATTTGTATTTTATGCCAAGAGTGCAGATTAAACAGATAACAAGTTAAATTATTAACTTTTCAGTGGGTACAGTGTTGTATGGCTCAGCTACCACAGTATCCTATATTTCCTTGAGCGACTGAGCTAATCTGAGTTGTCACGATTCTGTATTTAGAAACCAAATACAAGAAGAAGAGTTGGAAAGGTTACCTTTTAAATCCAGATAAGGCACAGTTCAACCTTGGTGAGGCACAACTTCACTCTACCTCTGAGTGGTCAGTTTAAAGAGTCACGGAAAAGCAATATTTCACAGCCCTGTGTGGTTGAGTTTCAAGTCTATCCATGGACTGTATTTACAACAAATAGAGTCGCCATCCGGTGCTCTGAAGGCTCAAGTTTGAAATTTGGCCATCATCATCTCTGTCTTTTGAAACCGGATGTGACAACCGAGGGGTAGAGCTGACTGAGAGAACACCATGCAAACACACACAGTACTAAACTATCAATCACAAGGTGGTCCCACCTTCCAGCACAACCTGGTTCATCATTGTACTTTAAACTGGACTTTAATGTATAAAATAACCATTGTGCAGTTTTGAAATTTAATTGAGGTAACAAGTAGAGTAGTAGTACTAGTGGTAGTAGTAGTCGTAGTAGTAGGATTAACTCCTCATAAGCCATGTTTCCATATAAATGTCAACCAAATTTTAAGTGAACTTTTGAAACATGACACGAAATTTCATCATGTTGTTTTTTTCTATAAAACTGCTTTCATGCAAACAAACAAGGGTAAGTTTTGTTTGTTTGTTTTGAAGTAAATAAACACACCCCAGGCAAGCATAAAAAATGATTTCAGAAACTCGGCAAGTTGTTTTAATTTTCATTGACTTTTTTTAAATGCAGCACTTGAAAATGTGAATAAAATACATAATGCAAATACAGCTATTTACTATTATACACCAGACTTTATTTTGCAACCAGAGGAGTCGCCCCCTGCTGGTTTGAGAAAGAATGCAGGTTTAAGCCACTTCAGCATTGGCTTCACTTTTCAGACCCTGAGGCTACATCCATCTTTTATATACTGTCAGTCAGTCTGCTTCACTTCCGTCCACAACTAACAGATGTCCCCTGTTTAGTTCATCACTGCAGCAAAGTGAGAGGTTGAACCACTCAAGGCAAAAACAACATATTCAGGAGGTGTGAAGTCGCTGTTTAAATCGTTTACCAGAACATTTTCGATACAAAAAGATCACACAGTGGTCACAGTGAAGTGCTAATCAAAATATTGTAATGAAATTTCCATTCATTTCATAATACATGAAATGTACTGAAACTACTGTAGGAAATCTGTTCAAAAATGTAATGTATTGCTAAATAATGTATGGTTGCATCTAATAAAAACATAATTTATAGTTAATAATATAGGAGATATGCAGAACCCTCCATATGGCCCCGTAAAGAAGCAGCTGTGTATCCACTGAAGCGAGAGAGGCTCTAAAAAGGAGAAAACAACTGAAGTATCACTGGTTCCTCATAGTGCTCTTCACTTACAGGTACATTTAGTGTTTAAGCAGGTATGTCATGATTCTCGCCCTCCCGTTCTGACTCAGTGATGTGATGCTGCAGAGATTTTATGATGATGATATGACCAAAACAAGAAGCCAAGTGAGTTTCCTCTGATGGGTGACTGGGCTCAGCTTGAGGAATTTGGACATCTGGAGGCAGAGAGGAGCAAAGTTGCTGCTTCTAATGTTGAAAGGAGACATCTGAAGTGGTTCAGGCGTCTGATTAGGATGTCTCTGGGGTGTCCTCCTTTGGAAGTTTTCTCTGCACGCCTAGCTAGGAGAAAACTTTGGGTTAGAGCGAGAATTTGCTACCGGAAGTACATATCTCATCTGGCCTGGGAACACAACGAAATCTCCTAGGAGGAGCTGCAAAACTATGCTGGACTGACTGCCCTGTTTGTCCTGCTGCCGCTGTGGCCTTGACTCTGGACAAGCAGAGAGAATACACAAATAACTTGTGGCATCAGTTTCCACACGTTTGAAAAGATACGCATAGGTCAAAGCATTTCTGTTTCCCTCTTTGTTTTTCAGTGACCATACAGTGTTGCTGTATAAACTCACACAAAGTGACATGATGGATGTGGATGTGTGTTTGGATACAGTGTTTTCACTCAGTCATTTAATAAGGAACTTCCTGCACATCTGTTTTCCAATGGTCCCCATTTACTTCAGGGTTAATACTTGGATTTTGTATGGATTTGCATCATGCTTAGGCTATAATAGAAATTAAAGCTTTCAGGAAATGACTGTAAATCAATACACGGTGCATATCAGGTTGCAGTCACAGGGAAAATTACATTTTGTTGATTTTTGTGGCTGTAAACACTATCTCTGCTGCTCTAGGCCAGTAAAAGAGAAAACAGAAACTGTGCCATGTGCAAAATTGTGGCCTCCCTCCTATCAGGCGGGACTTAATAACCCTGTCACAGTTTTGGTCTGAGCCCTGTTTTGTCTTGTCTCATTTTGCACCACATCCACCTGCTAGATCTGCTCAGTCTCTCTTCCTGGTTCCAGCTGTGTGACCTCCACACCTACCTCACCTCTTCCCCATCCACCTGTCCCCTAAACTGGATATACCTGCCAGCAGCCACCATCCATTGCCAGACTTTCTCTCATGCACACCAGGGTCATCTTTGCTCCCAATTACTGCTCCACTCTGGCTGTCCGATTAATGGGTGTTCCTGTTTTCTGTTTCCCCCCAGTCCATTGCCAACCTGCCTGTTTTGCATTCTTTAAATTATCCACCCGAATTGTTCCTCCATGCCCGGCTCTGCTCAGGCCCTCTGTGCTGTAAATCATTCTTCTCCTTGCTCACATACTGGAGACTCAAATTATCGAGAAAATACAATACAATGAAAATGTAAAAATGGGTTCTATGCCTCACATCATTCTCCCCAAGGCTGCATTCAGACCAAAAATAGTGCTATTAAAATCACCGCAATCGAAGCAGGTGTGAATGTGTTGTTGTGGGTGAGAGACGGAAACACAAACCTGGAGGTTCAGTTTGAAAGCTTGTCTGGTTGAAGCATAAGTACTTTTATATCAAGATTTTACAGTCCTGGGAATCTCTTAAATCCTGAACATTGCAAGGAAAACAATAGAAGCAGTTCAGTTCTACCCTACATGGTAATATAACTGAAATATGCATGTATTGTTAGTTGACATGTGACTGCATTGTGACAAAGTTCAAGTGTTTTGCCAGAGAAACCTGCATTGTTCTGTCCACACAAAATGTGGCAAAAGCTTGGCTGGTTGTGCTTTGAAGCAGTGTTGCTGTTTGTCTGAGAATTATTTCCCGTCTTTCTTTCTGTTGTGTCATATACACAATGGCAATGCACAAGCTTGGAAACGAAAGCTGGCGATGGGTGCACCAACAGCTGTCGGTAGATGTATGCTGTCTGAGTGTCTAGCACATCAGCATTCACACGAATCAGCCATTCTGTATTCAGGCAGTTCGCTCTTACCTGTGATACATTCACACTGTCATGTTAGGTTTGTGCTTAGTGTTCCTGACTAGACACCAAATCCAAAATAAATTGCATTCTTTTTTTATACAAGCTGCACTGTCCTTGTCTCACAATGTTTTCCTCATCTGTTCCTGTAATTTACCCTGTGTTTATTGTAGACATTTTTAATTTAAAAAATGTTATTAGGTGTGCTTATAGAAGTGCTCTAAATTATCCTCCTGCTTAATTTGCTCTTTGTTGCTGCCATTAATCATGTAGAATTTTTGTGTGTGTATGTCTGAAGGTGCCTTGGTGTGAAAGAACATATCATAGCTCATTAAACAGCTCTGATCACAATTTTAAAAAGCCTTCTGATCTATACATCCATCCATCCATTATTTATACACCGCTTAATCCTCATTAGGGTCGCAGGGGAACTGCAGTCTATCCCAGCTGATTTAGGGTGAAGGCAGGCGACAGGTCACCAGTTTATCACAGGGCTACAGATACAGACAAACAATCACACTTGCATTCACACCTACACCAATTAAAATGCAAACTACATGCAGAAACATGACACGGGGTATTCTAGCTGCAAGGCAAAAGTTCTAACCATCAAGCCACTGTGTTGATCTATACATTTCACTATAAATACAATGCTGCTGGAGTTGCTCTGTGTCTTTGCCTAAGCTTCTTTGAATGACTTCTATTTCTTCACTCTTGATCCTTCTTATAAAAGAATAATTTAAAAAGGTGTCTGTGTTTATATAAAGCTGTGAACTCTTGCTTGGCATTTCCTGTGCATAGCAGTGTGTACACTGGCACTGAATCAAAAGCAGTTTTATCGAAAACTGTACTTCTCCTACAAATGCATTCGTTTTGACTTTAAAGTGAGACTGTGCAGTTGGAGATTTTTTTCTCTTTTTCTGCAATTTTTTGTCACGTAATCACCCATCAACACCTACCAACATATACCCATCTCCCAAAGGACATTGTTGCAGGATGCCTTAACCATTACTAACATTTCTAACTCCACAGCTTCATTTATCAAGTTACCGTCTATCTCTCCCTCCCACTAGTGAAGGACTTTCTTTGTACGAGTTTTATAAAAACTCAAGAATTATTTTCAGACAGGAGCCCAAGCAGAAAAGTGAACAAAAAGATGGACAGTCCAAAGGCAGAGAAATCTGGTGAGGCCACTCAGGAGGGTGGTCCAGATGTCGATCTTACTCAGTCGACTGGGCATTAGGCTAGCGGTGAAGATGGAACCCCTCTGGAGGTCGGGCAGGAGGGCAGCCGGACCTCAGAAGGGGGTAAGTCAGATACTGATGAGTCCCAGCAAACAGAGCCGACTGATGTTTTTCAGACTGAGCATCAACTTAGACTCAGGAGCAGGGAAATATCAGCTGACTGACTCAGAAACAAGGCACAGGCTCAGGAACAGGGGAGGCGTCAGACTCAGCAAGAGTGTTTGCATCTGCCGACTCAGATATAGACTGAGGAACAGGGTAGATGTCAACTAACTCAGGAACAGTAATTGTGCCAGCTGATGATGGCAGGGGCCTCGACTTGACGTAAGCTGGCCCAGAAACAGACTGAGGAACAGAAGAGGTGCTAGCCTTCTCAGACACAGGAAAAAATGAGGGATCAGGAGTGACATCTGCTGATCCTGGAACAGGCAGGACATTGCCTGACTCAGTTACAGGGAAAACGTTGACCAACACAGGAGCAGATTTGGTGGTGGCTAGCAGGCTGGAGACTGTCTGGCTGGCTATTGGCAGGTGGGAGATTAGCCAACCCAGGAACTGAAGCTAGCAGGAGGGTGGTGAGGTGTTCAGCCTGTGCTTGGAGTTGCTTTATTGCATCTTCTAAAGATGCAGAACTGTACAGATACACAGAGAACTAATCAGGAAACAAGATACAGGTGAACCTAATGAGGGCAAACAGGCAGACAAAAATGGTGGTAAAACCCACAAAGGGAGGCAAAAAATCCACAAGAGACATGAGAGGAAAGGAATCTTTTAAAATAAAATAAGAACTGAGTAGGGACAGGGAGAGACCAGCACTAAGGGAAACACATTAACCCTCGCGTCGTCCTGCGGGTCAAAATTAACCCGTTTTAAAGTTTGAAAATGTGGAGAAAAAAAAATTCACAGTGAAACTTCTGATATCCACATTTTCAACTTTTCTTCCTGAAGGTTTTGCAAATTTTCTGAAATTTGGGGATTTTTTTTGCTGAATTTTTGGATTTTTTTCAGACAAGGAAACAATATTTTTTGGTGCCTGTAAATGAAGACAACACGAGGGTTAACGGGAAAATAAAACATTTGAGGTGATCTGCAAAACAAAAAACAGAAAACAAAACCCAAACCATGTATTAAAGGAATAAGGAAGTGCATTTTTAAAGCAGGATCTTTTTAAGTTACATGACCTGCAAATAAACTGGGAATTTTTTTACCATCTAAATTCCTGTTAAGAACATTATAAACTGATACAAGCAGGTGAAGTTAAATATAGATATATAGATATAACAAAAAACTGAGCATGAATATAAACATTAAATATTTGCACCCCTGAAATAAGCAACAAAGGAAGCAGAATCTATGAATACAGAAAAAGCTGGTGTTTTCTGTGAAATCTGGCTTTTTTGTGTTAAGGCTGCCTTACAATATAATGTATTATATAGTATATTTTCCTGGAATTGTGATTCTACATTGTAGTAATGCTTATTTTTTCAAAACAGTAGTTGCGACACTATGAACTTCACCTCAGCTTACAGTGTGGAAGAGTAGCTGCTGAGTGCAGTGCTGTCAGTGCAGGTCGATTTAATCGATCACATTACATGATCCACACTCACAATGCACCAGACATCTATAATTAACAACCGTATGTAGTCAAGTCTGCTTTCAAATACTTTGTCACATTGTGCCACTTGGTCAGAGATGTATTTTCAGCTGCACAGACGCTGCTGAATGATTACATAAATATTAAAGGAATACTATAGGAACACCGCAGGCAGTACTGTGTCTCTATCATCCTCTTGCTGATGCTACCTGTTGCCACTTGTGACTTGGATTATATACTCCAGAGAGTATAGAAGAACATTGGGTATTTATAGTACATGGTTTAGAGAATATTACTGATCCAAGATGAAACTGACAGAAGGATGGGACTTGGAGGAAAATGTGTAACAGCAATTTGTTCTACCGCTTCAGGACCACTGCCTTATCAATATACAGCACAGTTAGATTCCAAGTATTTCAGAGCCACGGTGGAGGCCATAGATTTTAATTTGTACAAACCTCAGTGGGACAAACGAGTTGGGTAGACCAATACATTCATTTAACAAACAGTCTGAGTTGCACTAACTCTGGTACACAGGGGACTGCAGGTGCAGCAGGTTAACAACAAACATGCATTTTGAACATTTTGCTTAAAAAATGGGGGATGTGTCCTGCCTCCCCTCCCCTCAAGACACATACTGAGGCTGTGTAACTTAAGAGATTCATAGGCAATAAACTACACCATTGCTCTGTTTATTGCACTCAGGGATTTTACTGCCTTATTCAGTCTGGTACGAGAAGCGTATGTTTACATAAGTACTGCTTATAATGGACTGTGCTTGCTGACCTCGTGATGGTTTTATATTTGAACGCATAATCCAGTTACTGAAAAGTAGTTGTTAACCTTGAAATTATTATGAAAGGTTAAATTATATTCCAAAGTCTTTTACTGGAGCATAGAGTATACAGAATAATATGGAGAAATCATCAGTTCACTTACATTTACGAAAAAGGTATTTTATTACTCACAAGAGTTTAGTTTAGAGAAAAGATTCAAGTTTTTTTTTTTAAATACACTTTTTTGGTCCCTGTTTTCATCCCTGTGCATTTTCAGTGCAAAGCGAAAGGCACAAGGCCATCAGCTTACATTAACATAAAGAATCGAATCAGAGAATACAGCTCTGCCTGGCTCTCTTGGAAGCTGAATAATGTTCTTACCATCACCTCTAAATCTTAGAGTCTTGCCATCACAGAGAGGTGCCATGAATGTAAAATAGCTGGCGAACAAGTGAAAAAAGAGAAGCAGAGTGTCTTGTTCTTCTCGCCCAGCTGGCGAGATGTAGGAGGAAAAGCTAGACTGGTTCTGCAAAGTTAGAGAGAATAGTTTTCAAACACACCTCCTATCCAACGTTAGAAAGATGTGATGCTGTCTGAGCATAAATCCTGATTAATGAGTGAACTTCAGAGGTCTTGTTTGGCATGTTTTTCCTTTTGGAGGTCAGACTAACTGTGACCTTGCCATCTAAAATAATGTGACTGTCACCTGGCTTCATGTCCATACTTTACACAAACAGCTACACAGTCATCTTAAGCACTTCGTGTCATTCAGATATACGTGACTTTTGTGTTAAAATGCTTTACTTAGACATGATATTCACACAAAGAGTTGCTGTCACACTAATATTATCTGGATGAGGCACAGAGCAAGAACGTTAGACAAGAAAAAGATTGTTTTCTCCCAGGCCATCACTGTGGATTTTAAAAAGCCTATTTTTGCCTTTATTGTGAGGCTGATTGATTGATCTGACTGTGTTTTTGGTAGTGTTTTAGCAGGAATAACACTGCAAATACACAGAGAAACTTCTGGTTTGATCATTTTTCTTCTGTTCCAAATGCATTGCAAGCTTTTATAAACTGATCAGCTCTGAAAAAGAATCTTCTTAGCCCTTTAAAACAGGCTCTTCCAGTGTTTTATGCTTTATTAGATGAATTTTGTGCACAAGAATTGAAGACTGAGGTATTAAATTCATTACATTAATCTGAGAAAGCCTGAAGAACTGTGCCTTTCTTACTGCTTGTTTCACCTAGCGCTGCCGCAGTCTTTATTTGACAGCTTTCACATTAGACAATGTTGACGTGATAAAGAAATGTTATTAGGTTCCACCTAGTAAGACTGCCAAAATTGCTTTTACCAAAACATGAGAAGAGTGCACATTCATACATGAGATAGACATGTTCAAATGCTGTCAGAGGTGCATGTCTGAAAAGGGTCCAGTTATTTGAAATAAAGTTAATTCATGTTTTCCAAAATGTTCCCCTGTCAGATAAAACGTCATTACAAAACCACTTCTAATCTGCTGCTTAGGTGGAAGCTCCTGTGGAAACAAACTCATTTGCAAGCTTATAGGTTGTCATTTGTTTATAAGTCAATCATCTGTTTCTGAAATGTTTACCCGTTTCTAATATTTATGTGTTTACCGGTCAGTGCTGACTGCTGCATTCAGGTCACCACAGATGTGTGTGTGTTACATAAGAATCAAAGAATGAGGGTCAGAAGATAAAGTTTCAGGTCCATCTTGGAGGATGAAACTAACCATAGGTGCAATTCACAGAACTGTGTTTATCCGGCTGGCTGAAAAAAGAGTTTTGTGTTGGCTGTTAATAAGCTGTCACTGCTATGCTTCTCTTTATGAGAAATGCTGGACAGATCCTGCCATTAAAAGTGACCCAACATGCTTTTTATTATTCTTGAAAGTGATAAGAGGCAGTTTTTCCACAACAGTAGCCTGTAGGTTACACAAGCGCTTTAGTAAGCCAAACGTCGCTGTTTAGAGGTGAGATACTGGCAGCTCTTCCATTGAAACTGATGTTTTTTTATTATCACGGACATAAATCAGTGTGACATATGAGAAATTAACATAAATTAATATTTGGACAGAAAAGCTCTGCAGGGGGTGATAAGGTCAGCATAGAAAATAATTGGATGATCCCTGTCCTCTCAGGCAGACAATGTGAACTCCTGTGGTCTCAGCAAGGCTAAGAAGATCCTGTCTGACCTCTCACACCCTGCCAGGTCTCTTCAACCTTCTGCCATCTGACAGCTACAGAAACACTGCGTGCCGGACAAAGCGGCTGAGGAACAGTTTTTATCTGTAGGAAATTAGACTTTTAACCTCAAATGAGAAACCTCCACAGATACTTCTGGACAATTTTCTCTTTACACGGGACAGTGTAAAGAGAAAATTCAAGAGCCTTGTTCCAGCTTGTCTTATTACACAGAGTGGGATAACAGTCTGAGGCCAGATAAGAAGGAATGATGTGAGAGGAGGATGAGAAATAAACTTCTAACTGTAGAAACCAGGAGCACATGGTGCATTTCCTCATCAACTTATCCAACAACAGTCAGCTCAAATGGGGATTTCAAATGTGACATCTATGTCATGATCCCTGCTCCAGTCCCTGTTTCTCCCCTTCATTCTCCCTCCTGGTCTCTCCTTCTTCCTCCTGTTCACTCTGTATCTGTCTGTCTGTTTTGACCTGTCTGTCCCTTTGGCTCCCTCTGTCTGTCATCTGTCCTCGTTCCTGTCTCTTGCTCTCCCTGCTTCACCTGTCTGCACTCAGCTGATTACTGCAGGTGACTCACATTGCAGTAATCAGCTCACCTGCCCTCAATATCACCTGCTCACTATTTAAACTCTGCTGAGTCACTCATTCCCTGCTGGACCATAGATTCTGTTGCCTCCTGGATTCAGTTTCTCCCCACCAAGCCTGCTACCTCCTGACTGCTTTAGCCCCTTGGACTCTGCTGCTACCCCCCATCCCGGATTTCCCCCACTTGGGCTCTGTTTTGCTCCTGTCTGTTCGTGGATTTTCCCCAGCCTGTTTTCCCCTTGGCTTTCAGTTTCCCCCCTCTTGTGAGTACCCCTCCTTAGATTAGTTTTGTTAATTCAGTTCAGTTTTGTAAACTTGTGTTTTTGTATTCATAGAGTTTGCTTGTAGAGTTTTAGTAGTTTTGGTTTAGTTCTGTCCCCCCAGTTCAGTTCTCCATTTATGTATTGGTTTAGTTATTTGGTTAAATAAATCTCTTTCTGTTATTCACCTGTCTGCCAGTTTCTGTGTGTCTGTGCTTGGGTTCTCCTGCCTCACCCCATAACAATCTAGTGCAACATTAAAAAAATATTTAGCATTTTAAAGATGAAGCAAGACAAGTATTTTTTTTATGTTTTAAGCTAGTCTAAGAACAATCGGGATTTCTTGCAGTTGAGAATATTTAGCAGCATTTGAAATGAGACCACACAATAATTAATGTGACAAAGGAAGATTGAAGAAACAGCTTAAGTTTCAAGGGACAATTAATTTAGGCAGTGACCTTCATTGGTTGATCTGAGTTGGCTTTTATTCAAACCAATCTTTTAATGCTCTCATGGCTGGCAACATGCCTGCTTTGTCAGCTTGACTTTTTAGTTGGAAATGGAAGCCTTCATGTCTGTAAAAGTGGGGTTAATTGTTGATCAACTAAGTACAGCAGTTGAAAATTAATTGAAAGACACCAAAATGTTCCCACTGAGGGGACCTATTCAGTTAGGGTCTGATTCCTTGTGTCAGTGGGAGCTACTCCTGTAGAGTTCCTTTGTTCATTGATTGAACCCCTTAAAACTCACCTCTGTACATGATAATTACACTTTTTGATTTTTTTTCAATGAAAATAATCCTTTTCTGCTTTAAAGGTCCCCACTTTTCTTTCTCCAGCAGCTCTGTTCAAACACTGTAAAACTATTCTATGCTACACAATGGCAAGTTCAACCACACGTGTTAGAAACTGAATCTGACTCTGAAGAAGAAAAATGATACAGAAGACCCCATCCAGCAAGCTGACAGGATTGGTTCAGTTTATGTCAATTTCCCAAAGCAGCAGAGGTGACCAATGAAGAAACCGGGGAATCCGAGAAGATTCAAATCCGTAGTTTCTTTTAATTGTCATTTTTACACCATAATGCCAGGCAATACACCAGCATGTTCCTCCAACCAAATAAAAAGCATTTCTCTCCACTGACTTAAATACCATGCGCCTATCAGGCACATACCACATGAGAGGTAAACCTCCAAACACACCCACATAAATAGATAATAAATATTTACATAAAACCCATTGCTGACTGCAAATATGCACTCAATAAGTAACCAACCAAACCCCATTTAATAAATACCCCTGTTACGTCTGTGGCCCTGTGTAGTTTTCCTATGCTCTGTATGTGTCCTTTTTATTTGCCTATCACATATGCAAATAGGGCTGCCAGGGTTGGACGCCAGGATGACGGGTCGGGCTGGATTGGTTGAAGATACCAGGAAGGCCGCTATAAAAAGGCGGAATAGTGACGTCAGAGGGCGTGGCAAACATCCTACCCTGCTTCCAACCAAGGCACATGTCGGCACACTTGGGTTCTAGAAATCGTCTGTGATTTACAGGATATAGAGTAACAGCAGTGAGCAACCACCTTTTGTTTAACTGTTTTTTCTCATGTTTCAGTTAGGATAGGGAGGTAAGACTTTGTTCTTTTTAAAACTTTTTGTTTTGGTTAATAGATTAGCGGTGTTTTGTTTGTTGTTTTGGTTTTGCTCTCTGTCGATTTTTAGTTACCCATCACCATTGTTTCAGTTCACACATTTATTGTTAATAAACACGTAAGTTATATGAGAAAACGCGTGTTGTAGCTGCTTGGGACCAGGGGAAGGATGCCCTTCTTCATGTTTCACTCAATGACCCCTAGGCTGGGCGTAACAACCCCCCTAAATACTTTATATAATTACTAACATAACTGGAAACTGAAACTCCTCTCTACCTACTTCGCACATGGTACCTCCCTCCTGAAACTAGTAAAAGTCATCCGAACCCCTGGGGAATGCTTTTGCCCGGACACCGTGGGAGGAAGAGGACAGGCAAAGGTAAGTTTCTGCTACCAGTACACCAGTAAACTAACAATACATTCACACAGTTTGCTTCAACTAGTTCACCCAGCTTCTTTCCACTGCACTATCCACTGCCATCAATCACCTGCTACGTTTGTTCAACAAACAAAAAAAACACATCACAACACATACCTCAGTACATGCTTTTAGAAACTAAGGTATGCGATGGTTTCATTTCAATTTACTATTTAACTGATCTCTAGTAACAGCATAGTGTCGTTACAGTTAGATATGAAACCCTAGAAACGTTTCGTGCAGTTTGAGGGTAGAAATGTTCAGTCACGGTGTTGACTGCTTATTTCACTATTAATGTGCCTTTGAACATCTAAAAACACCACGTGGACATGTTAAGAAAAAGCTTTAAAAAAAAATAGATTTTCGCTAGAGGTGGTCTTTCATATCGTGCATTGTAATCAGAAGCATTAGTGATGTTACAATGTTGGTTGGTGCATCTTAACCCTCACTGTTAATTCGGTAGATCATTGAAAACTTCCTGCTTAGCATAAACTACATAAAATAGAGACCAGTTTATACATCACACCTTATCTTGCCTAGATGGGATGTGATATCTTATTGTATTTTAAGTTAAAAGCATAAATCTAAAAACTTGCAGTCAGTGTTGATCACTGTGTTGCAGTTGGCTGCTGATATGGCTTTACTGTTCACTTTCGTTTAAATTGAGCAAACCCTCTCTGCTACATCTCACCAGCTGAGACACATGGACCTCACAGATTCGCAGCTTATTGCCTGGTAAATAAAACTCCATTCCTCGCCACAGGCTTGATCTTGTGGACAACTTCATAAAGCACCAAATTCACAACTGCAAACACGCATCATACAGCTTCTCTCCACAGCTGTGCCTGGGAAATGAGATTTGTCTAAGGGACTTGTGAAGAATTACATTATGTTGCATATTAAGGGTATAATACTGTTAGAAGATGTGAGCGAGTTTGCCTTAAAATGAGTTGTACTTTTGGCCCCTGGTGAATAATTAGTAATTAATGAATTCTACATACTAATTCAAATTCTATTTTTGTACGTCCAGAATGAAAAGAGACTAATTATACTCTAAGATGTCTTTATACATTCAGATATTATTATTGCTGAGTGTGGTATTGATTGACACTACCATCTCTTACTGTTTTGCTCAAATTAAACAGAACTGCTGCTGGCAAAAAAAATCCCTACCAGCAACTGAAGTGGTCTCAAAACATTTCTGAATAGCATAATTAATGGTGGGGGAGAAAAATTGAATTGTGTTTAACAGGTGGTAGCAAAACATTCAAATTGCTTTTCTGTACTATTTAGCATAGAGGAGCCCATATGAACAGATGAAAGCTAGCTGAGAGAGCAATCAGCTGCACACCATGTCTGGGGAAGATGATTCAGTGGCCTGAGATGAGCCACTGTTCTTTTTGGGGCCTTGGGGTCGATGGGAAAGTGATGGAGTCAGTTCAGGAAATGAGGAGCCAGAGAGGTTGATGGAAAAGGTAGAAAGGTCCCCACACTGTATTAGCCACTCATAACCCTTCCATAATAGGGACTGTCATTGGAGGTAACTTTGAATATAGTTCCCCCTGAACTCACAGGGCAGCCCTCGATTCTTAAAGCTGCCCAGATCAACCTCCTGTCTGCCTGTGCCCTCTGAGATCCCTCTGGCACAAGCTTCAGACAACACTAAAAACCCAGACTCATACTGGCTGTTGACTTCTGGAAAAATGTTCTTATTTTCTTTTTTTAAGACTGACAAGGATGAAGCATCAAAAAGGACAGCCACTTAATTTACACTGCAACACACATCCAACAAGCAATCAGTTCAATTCAGTTTTATTTATATAGTGCCAATTACAACTGAAATTGTTTCATTGGTCGTGGACAAGGAAACATGTGACACAAACTGGGATACATACATGATAAGAGTAACATAGACGATACATCCACAGTACAAGCCAACATTGAAAATGACTCATAGGTTTACTGTTATGGTGTAAGCTTCTGGCATTAAATACACAACATATGTATCTAGTAGTAAGCTGCAAACAGTGTGTAGATGAGCATATCAAGTATAGTGATGGTGATGCAGAGTAGATTGGTGGAAATGGGCAGCTGGAAGCAGTGGGCTGGAGGAAAATCAGCAGCAGCATCCCACAGTGGACATGATGGAGACATCGATCATTGCATCGTATATTAGCCATCAGCGCTCTCTGTTCATGTAAGACACATTGTCAGGCTTGCACTTAAATGTTATGCTGCTGCCGTCAGAGGTTCTGAAGCACAACTTCACCCCCAGCATGCATCTGCTGAGCTGAGCTGAGCTGAGCTGAGCTGAGCTGAGCTGAGCTGAGCTGAGCTGAGCTGAGCTGAGCTGAGCTGAGCTGAGCTGAGCTTCACGTTTCCTTGTGCGTCAGAGCCCAGACACCAAACAATAAAGCTATATGTGTTTTCCATAATACTATTCTATTCCACTTGAGTTGGCTGACTGAACAGATGTTTTGTAATTTTTTTGCAATGGAAACAAGCTGTAGTCAGTCATCCAAAGTTTATTTGCTATTTGTGGAGCAGCTTTCATAAATAATTGGGTTATTCAAAGTGTTCACAGTAAACAAAAAAAAAGACAAAACAACACAATAAAATAAATGCAGTAAAAAAAAATTCAAACTAAATAAGATTCGCTTAAAAGGTTGAAACAAAAACCAGAATAACATTGAAGAATATGTATTGTCGCCATAGAAACCATGTCAGCAAACATATTTACACACCTAGCAAACACAGAGCAGCTTTCATTTGTAGATGTTCCTCATGAGTCTAATATTTTCTCCTTTTAGCACTCCGTTTTGGTCTCCACCAACGTCTGAGGCTAAATGCTCCACCATACACACTAACTTGCTGTTGTGGTTCTGGGCAGGGAGCATTTTGCACTAAAACTAGCTGAGTGAGTCTAAAAATGGTCCCTTCAAGAGTAGTGGATGACCGGAATCTTTCAGGATATAGAAGGTTGACTTGTATTTGTCTTTCTCTGTTCATTATCCTTCACATACATGTTTTGTTATCTGACCAGTTGAAAATACTGAATATAAAATCTTTACTTGTAAGCCAATAAATCTGTACATCTATATTTTGATCACATGGTGTATAGTCCTAAATTAAAAGCTACAACAGCTGTCCAGCTCAGCACTGGAGGACCTCAGGCATATTTTGCATCCCAATTTAGATCCCTGTTTCTTAATTGTATTGCTCTTAAACTTTTTTTTTTACTGCAAGAAATAATAAATGAAACAGCACTTCTTGCCCTTTCCAGCAATGCCAGTACGAAAAGGATAATCTTAAATTGACATTGTTTGATCATAGTTACAACCTGCATAAAACTCTGTGCCCATCTCCACTCCCATTACTCTTGTTTAAGTTACTCAAACTTGTCATTTCATACATATGCCAATATCTAGATATGTTAATATCTTTGCAATGCAATCATTGTTTAGATATTAACGTGTCAGTGCAATGATATGTTAAACTCACATCGCCAGAAAGAGCAGAACTGGAGCCTCATAATTATGCTTGGTGCATATTTGTACTTCTATAATAGCGCTATGAAGACAGATCATACATTCTCTGATAGTAGACTACTGTATGTGAACCTTTAATGAACATAACTCCGACCCAGTTTCCCAGTTTCTAAGTCATACAGTCTGCTTGCGTCATGGTTCTGATATTGGCAGATTCCAGACAATCTCCTCTCCACAATGATTGAAAGATCTTCACTGTCTCCATGGTTTATTTTTTCCTTTTAGATATCATATTAAAGCTAAAATAACCATCTGGAAGTATTATCACATCAAATGATGGAAGATCTGAATAGCCTAGACTGCTCTGAAAAAACAAGATGCATCAGGTATGGTTAGCCTTTATTATGACCAAGATAAGAGCTTAAAAGTAAAGGTAATGAAATTACTCTGAAAATAGCCTACAGCTCATAGGCCAAAGTTGCTATGCTGCCTCCTATACTATTCTTTCTTAATTAGGCCTTGGAGGTGACACGGCTCAAATGCAATACTCATTGTTTAGGAGGTGATGGGTCATCAGGGTGCAGCAAATTTGTGGGCCAGAAGCCCCATAGCAGGGTAATCTAGCCATTCTGACTGTTGTAGACCAATAAGCTCGTCCGACTTACATCCATCAGCCCGTTTTCTCTGTGATCTGTCTTCTAATAAACCCTTCGAGGCTTGTGTGCTAGTGCATGTCCATATCTCAACCAGAAAGGTATCAGAGAGAGGAGCATAGAGTAAAAAATAAGTTAGAGGTCTGACTCTTCTGTTTACTTTGATTTGAAATGTTGCAACATCTGAATATTTTATTCTCCCACACTGATTTTGCTCCCTGATTCAGACAAATTGTATGCAAACACCTGCAAATCTAAATCGTTGTTATCCGCTTTCATTGTGAGTCTTACATTGAAGTCTCTCAAGTGTAACCAGAATGCTTGATTGCTTTGCTGTGTTTGCACTGAGTGAAATGCGCCACTTTACAGCACGGCTAGAATAAAGATGGCACAGAAGCACAGAGCGTATGCACCGGCAGCAGATTGACTGACACCATTTAGTGGCTACCAGAGTGTTTATAGCGCTGACTATTTATCCCTTCTGTGACAAGAACCTGTTATTTCTGCGAGTAATGTCATCACACTGACAAAAATGAAGACAAATCAGCAATTAAAGTACGTACAGATGGAGGCTCATAGGAAAATAACACAGGAAATAAGGACATCGAACGCATTCATATGTCGTGATCATTGTACCAGAATCACAGTTGGAAAGGGCTTTTGACTGCAGGTGAACATGACAAAAGCAAACTGGAAACAATGAGGAGATCAGCATCCTTTACCTGCCTCTGCCTCTCAAAATGGATTTCCTTGGTCAACCTGATATACATGCTTCAATGTCCGTGACCTTTCAGTCTGACAGTCGGATGCACCCTATAATACCACATAATGGAAGTAATTAATTTGCTTTCACGTTTGTGCTATTCTCTGTGAGCCAAGAACCACACACTGTAAAAATACTAACATACATACACACAAGTAAATGTAAGGCTCAGGTAATAATAATAACAAGAACAACACTAGGAATAATTATTGACAATGATAATTAGAAAAGGAAGATGAGGAAAATAGTAAGACATCGGAACAGACATTATAAAATATTATACAAACATCTGTCTATAGGTGGGTACAGTAAAGCTGCTATAATGACTTTGCCAATATTTTTTTCTTTAATAAATGTTCAGCATGTTGCTGTTGCATTTATTCAGGATGGAGGTCACTGTCTGTGTCATATTGTGTTTTATAGCATCTCATTTGTAAAATAACACAATCTGAAAGGTAGTGTAGTAGCAACTATTGGTATGAAACTAAATACATTCATCCTTTTTCTCATGTGAATCCTTGTTAAACAAGGTTTTACTGAAGTACTCTTTAGGTACTAACCCAGCTAACAGTGTAATAATTTCACCCTCACACAGTTTAGATAAACAGCCTGGAACGACTTCAAATAGACTCACATAATAAATATAGCTTATTAAATTATTCCCTTTGTAGGAAGAACATTTTTCATACTATATCTTATCTTTCTCACCTTCATCAGCAATCTTGTTTGTTTGTTCGGCTCCCTTTGACTGATTATTGTTTGAGGTACAGGTGGCCACTGCTGACAGCACTGTAGGAGGACAGATTTCAAAAGGCGACTGATAGAAATAATCAGCGAGGAAACGATAAATTGAGCCTTTCAGCAGTAGAGGACAGAAGCTGGGCGTGGGTTCAGGTGTGAATCAGTGCGTGTGTGATAAGAAGGGAGAATAATAAAAAAAGGAATGAACTCAAAACAAAGGTCATAACATTTTACAGGAGACATTTGCACGAGATAAAAATCCCCATTTAGACAGGGAATTCATGAAACTCTGTTTCACACAGACGCACAGCAAAACGCTCACAACTGTCTGCTAAACTTAGATTCCTTTTATGTGAGATAGGTCAGTTTATAAGACAAGGCATTTTATATTTCTCTGATTTATTTTTCTCTTTTTCTTTGACACTCAGAGACAGGGTGTTGTATTTAAAGCTGCACAAAAAAAAAATGATGCTGGAGTCCTACAATGGCTTTGCATGTACAGACTTTCAAATATGGGCAGTAAATATAGCAAAGCATAAAAATATGTGCTGCGAATAGATGAAGATAAATCTATTGCCAAACATGATTGCTTTTTGGATTAGTTTGTGAAATTGTGCTCTAAATATTTTACTTTTTACAACACTTACCAACTAATTTACTGTGCATATTTAATGTCATGTTCTCCTGTTGTGGCATTTTGGTGCTATTTAGGTTAATAAGTTTGACTATCTCCTGCACGTTCTCTGAACTCTAACAAATATGTGATATTATGGAATCCTTTCTTTTCCATTTTCATTTTGACTTGAATCGATTTCACAGTTCTCTAGTATATCACCTAATTAGAAAACACTGAAGCAAGAAGCATTGCATATTGCTCTTTAATGTGCATCCACAGCCAATGGCTTCCACAGTGTTTGGTCACATTGTGATGCTGTGATAAGTAATAATTAATGCTCATCAGGCATGACTGCTGTGAGTGAGTCTGTGGTGCTGGAGGTGGAATGAAAAGAAGGAAATATGTCACCCCGGATGAAAGAAAAAAAATCATGTCAAGCTTAAAACATGAACAATTATTCTTCAATCTTTTTACTCTTACTTGCTTTTCCTATCATGCTGCAGAAAATACGAGACTTACCTTTAATCTAAATAACAAATCCATTTGAAAAAGGTACAAAATTGCGTTATCATAACAAATGGGATTGTCTTATGCTGGTGTTTCAAAGGAAAAATGATGGATTGGTTCCGTTTTCAAATGCATAAATAATCTTTGCCGGATTTCACAGAGTGCTATCAGTGTGCTTCAGAACAACCAACCTTTGTAGTCGAGACACACAGACAGACACACACTCGCACAAAACCACCAAACTATTCTTAACCTGACCCATTTGATTTCTCAGAAAGGTTCATATGAGAGCAGATGCTGATGTCGTGCTTGAATGTCTGACCCATTTCTTAAATAAATGATTTCCAGCCTTTCTTAAGGTTCAGAACTGTGACCACTTATCACTGCTTCTGGTCTCTCCATTTTCATTGACCAGGTAATGAGAGAAGCTGGAAATTATTGTCAGTGTGTCGAGAGAAAAATGACATGAGGACAAAAAGGGCATTTGTAGCAATCACTCCTGCTGTTTCTTCCACTTCAGCGTGTGCGAATAAGCCTGAAGAGAAACTGACTTCCCCTGAAGCTCGCAGCTCCGCACTGTGCAGGAGTGGTCTGATGAGGAATTCATCCACTGCTGGCCAGTTAAAGAGATACATTAGCCAGAGCCAATACAACGTACAAAAATCAAAAAAATGTTGTGTCAAATGCACAGGACGCAAAGGAAAGCAAAACAATAAATAACAAAGTGTTCTGCAAAGCAAGTCTCTTACTTTAATTGCAATTTCACTGTCACTGGTCTTTAATATTGTTTCTGCAAGCGGGCAGCTGTTTTCAATGACAAACCTCTAATAACCCTCTGTTCCCTACCTGCCCAGCATAGTGAGCCTTTGTAATGCTGAATACTTCAAAATACAATGGTGCCTATAGTCATAAGTTTCAAAATATATGCAAGTTTATTCTGATTTGTTAACAATTTAGTCTTGTTCAGTGTCAATTAGGACAGAATTCAGGAAATATGTGGAAGATTTGTTTACATATTTGTTATTTGGGACCTAAAACTAACTTACTTCTGTAAAAAGAATATTTGGCTTGATTTTGAGAATTTCAGATATTTTTTTTACATTCTCGCCTTCAAAAAACCATTTTAACTGGGAAAACATTTTAAGGGTTTAATCTATTCAGAAACATAAGCAACTGCATTTCCCCCATAAGTTTCTCTGTTTATTTCGGATTTATGTGTGGTAAGGCAAGGCAAGGTAAAATAGCCCTCATATGTTGTTAAATTTCATCATGAAGACAACATGGAAGCAGCTTGGAATTTTGCATGTAATGACAAGACAACAGTTTTTGGACTCAATCAGTTTTCAGATTTTATGGGGTCATGATACCACCTTTTTATAAAAATGCTGCGCTTTCATTTTCAAGGGTCAGCAATACAAATTTGCCTCTACTGGAGCCTTCAACATTTGGATCTACAGGAGACTAATTTTCTTTGCATCCTCACCAAATTTCATGGCTGTGGGAGTTTTTCTAGAGGTACCAAACCTTTAAAATGGTTTCCAAGGCAAGATGTTTTTTTGAGGAAGAAAACACAAAATTCCCAGGTCTGAAAACGTGAAATTCCCCACATTCAGACAATATCAAAAGGTATCTGCAATTACATTTTGACCAGTCAAAGTTTCAGTTAAGGATATTTGTTAGTACATTATGTCCAGTGAGATTTGTCCATAGGGTTGCATGGGAACCTATTGAACTTCAAATTCAGTATTGCCTGTCTAAAATAGTTCAATTTAAATTGTGAGTTATTAAAATTCAAACTCATAAGATGCATTCTGGATCTATTAATGTCAGTCCAATGAATAACAGACCAGACCTAAATGACAATGAATATGGGATTTACACTGGTAGGGACTGTGACCTCAGCAGCTGTTTATGCTGCATACAAGCATCACCCACATATCATGTTTCAGCTGTTGTGCTGAAACTCTTTTGTGGATAAGGAAAGCATTGGAAGCAGAGAATCAACAGGGCATATGTGCTGATGGATGAACGGGCTTCCTGAGGTAAAAATGTCCTCACCTTGAGTAGAAATCAGTCCCTCCCACGTGAACCCACTCTACTATCCTGTTGTGAGACTCGGAGACATGTTAGCCTCTATCTTGCTTGTGCTTAAGCCTCCCAGATCTATCAGATCTGCAAAGGTCATGGATGAAATAGTCCCTCTCTTTCTATACAGATCTGTCAGGGCAGAGGTTTCAAACACATTTACACAGATCACAGGAAAGAGTGGATTTTTTTCTAATGCTTCACTGATTAACAGTGATAGTCCTTGGGTATCTCTGTCTATTAACATCCATGTAAAACATACTGCTGTAAGTAAATAACTTAAATTTTGGACTTACTGGTCAAGTTAAAAGTATTTATTCACATGTATTTATGTTGTTTTATTCTGTTTTTGTTGCAGTTTTCTCTCTGTGTTAATGTGTATCAAGATCCACAGTAAAGAAGTCAAGTTTGCTTCCACTCACAATTCATTTTGCAAGCACGAGTTTAACCAGTTGGACAGCTGCAGTGAAGATAGCACAAGATACACTACTGGTCAAAATTTTAAGAACACCCCAATTTTTCCAGTTTTTTATTGAAAGTCAAGTAGTTCAAGTCAATAAATAGCTTCAAATGGTACAACTGTAAGTGATGAACGCCCAGAGGTTAAAAGAAAGTGAGGTTACCCACAACTGAAAAATAATGTGTATTTCAGAATTATACAGAAAGGCCTTTATCAGGGAACAAGAAATGGGTTAACAACTAAGCTGTTCTGCAACAGTGGAGGTAGATCAAGCCTTGAAAGTTGCTGTTACCAAATCCTACAGGTGTCACAACTTTTCTTGATCGCTTCCAACCCCTTCTGTCTGCATAAATCAGTGTTGGAACACACCGTGGCACCATACCTTTTTGCTCTCATCAGAGCAAAGAACCTTATTTGAGCTGTCTTCAGTCTCCCACATGCCTTCTGGTGAACCCTAGTTGAGATTTAATTGAAGATTTAATTGAAGTGGTCACTTCCATAAAGTTTTGATTGGTGAAGAGCAGGAAACAGTTGTTTGCACAGTCTCTCCCATCTCAGCCGCTGGAGCTTGTAACTCCTTGAGAGGAGTCACAGGTGTCTTGGTGGCCTCTCTGTCTAGTCACTTTCCTCTATAGTCACTCAGTTTTAAGGACGACCTGCTCCAGGCAGATTTACACATGTGCCATATTCTTTCCTTTTCTTAATGATTGATTTAACTGTTCTCTAATGGATATTAATTGATTTGGGAATTTGAATTTGAAAAGAAATAAAACTGGAAAACTTCCAAGGAGGGTGAATATTTTATTTTTTACAGCACTGTAGATTTAGTCATCACAATGAAATGCAATCCAAGCATAAAAAAGGACTGCAACTCCGTAAAGACGCTGGACTAGATCTTATTCATTGGGTGAGCACTTACAAAACATCATCCAATAGATTACTTGGTGGACGGATGACACAGAGGAGCTTTTAAGTGGACGCAGTCTTTCCTTGATGTACCAATAAAAAACTCAAGGTGTGTGTGTGTGTGTGTGTGTGTGTGTGTGTGTGTGTGTGTGTGTGTGTGTGTGTGTGTGTGTGTGTGTGTGTGTGTGTGTGTGTGTGTGTGTGTTGTCTGGAATTCCAGAATCTCCCAGTCCTGTCTTCCTGACCTGTAGGTCCCATTACTTTGGCACTTAGCCAAATGATTCCTCCTTTCTGCAGCCTCTGAAGCAGCTTTTATTGCCTGTCACGAGTTCTGGCCTCTGATCACCAATTTTCTAAGCACTCTGCTTGCAGAAGTAGCAACAGATCCTCTGCATCCAATTTTAACAACACAGACTTACAAGGCATCAGCTGCAAAACTGTGCCTCAGCAGCCATAGAAGCATAGTATATGCAATATATAATAATATCTATAGAGGGCTCAATTGGTGTAGCCTGCTTAAAATGCTTTAGACCAGAGCACAGGGTTTTTAACATGGTGAAAAAAATCTCAGGGAGAAAAAAAGTTGTTCTTCTTTGGTTATCTCAGTCATACAATATTATCTTTTAAAGATCAGGTATAATGGAAAATAACGATAATCTTGTTTGTGGGTGAAATAGATACCAGCCTGGTGGTTTTTGATTAAAAGCTGTAGAGGTGGGCATCTAACCAACTTGAGCTGCATTTATGCCATGAAGCTGTAAGTCACTAAAATATGCTCACTCTGTAAATGAAATGTAAATGGCAAGGCAGAGGAAAGTATCAGGAAAGTAAAAAGCATGCCATTTGTTCTTAAGCTTTGGAAAGCAAACAAAATTAATTGGGTTTTGTTGTGCTTTTATTGTCATCTTTAAACACTTTGCATCTTAGAAACATACAATTATCTCTTCAGTCTGTAGGAACTGTGGGGTTCAGATATCCATCCATTCACTACACGCCTTGATACTTGTCATCTACTACCTCAAGGTTGCTGCTTCAAATATGACTTAACTCAGCATAAACAATGAAAAGATATCAGTTTTTATACAATTTATGTGGACATGACGGTTTAAACCAGACAGTGAAAGGTATGTTCTGTGACCTAATACGAGACGGTATGGAATAAATTTGCTGCAGAACATCAGCAGTGTTCAGGACTAAGGTGGATGGAAGTAGAGATGCAGGACTTCACAGACACACAGCAGTGTTACTAATATGACACAGTAATAGAAAATATCTCCTTTAATTACTTTTCTGCTGAACAGGTAAAGAAAGGTGTTGTAACTGAACATAAGAACAAGATACTGGATCACTAAGCCATAAACAGAAACTGACCTTAAAGGATTTTGTTACCCTGAGGTTACTGACTTTTTTTTATCATCCATTAGTGCTTCTATAGTGGCATTTGTACCAGTCTTTTAAAATCTAATGTGTGTGGAACTGCAATATCAGCACCACCAGTCGCACTTCACTCCATATGGTGTTCATCTGGCTCTTGGTTGCAGCTCTTTTTTTGCATTTTGCTCATTGACACTTCCCTACCTTTTCATCTTCCATTCTCTTCAACTGCTCTTCTTCTTCCTCCATCCCGCCTGCTTGGTACCACCATCACATTTCCTCCCTCCACCCCTCACTGATTGTATTTATTTTAATATTCTTTCTCTCTTTCTATTCACTGCAATCACTTCCAGAAATGTGTTAGTAAAGCCTCCTTGCGCATAAACTGCTTTGACGCAAATGATCGCATTCCAGCTGATGGCTCACACAAGCAGACAGACAACTATGCATGCACACACACATGGACACACACACACCCCTACTGTACAAACACACAAACCCATATCTTTCAAAACACAAGGGTGTCCTAGTGGGATGTTGTAGTGTAGATTATTGATTGAAAGCCAGTTGAGTGAGAGTGGTTTCTGGAAATATAATGCATCCTTCATACACAAACAGTCACAGAATATAATGCATATTTTTATGGAATGACAATGTATTACCTATAACTACAACACTGTAACAGTTGATTTATGATGTGTTCTGTGTAGATGACATGCTGCTCCTTACAGCGCCTAGATATGTTGTGGATTTTAGAATTCAGAAAATGGCGACATACACACCTTCCCCACACGTTCTTTGTCACTTGCTTGTTTCAAATTTCAAGTGCTTTATACACTGTATGCGTGTATGTGTGCGTGCATGTACGTGCGTGAGCGTGCACGACCATAAACTAATGTTAAAGTACTCCCTGGGGCTTGAGAGCACAGAAAGCCTGAATCAGCTTTGACTCTGTCCTCCTTCATTAGAAGAGTAAAAAATCACTTGTGTATTGATTCTCCTCATTAACCTTTCTCATTTGATGTCTAACACTATTTGCTGGCCCCCTTTCTGGGTTTTCCTGCAATTTTCTTCTTTTTACCACTCATGTGTCTCTTCCTTTTCCCCCCACCATGTCCTCAATTGCACTTGATGCATTTGACCCCAACTCACATTTCTTTCCTTCTGCTCCTTTGTGCCTATTTCATCTTCCATCCTTAGTTTTTCAGTTACAGAATTTACCGAGACAACACATTTTGTCTGGCGGACCTTGAAGTGTCCACTCTGCGTCTGCTGTGAAAGAAGCATTATGTGATTTTATTTTCACAAAGAGGTAATTTCTGTATCCTGAAAATGTTTTGGCTAAAAAAAAAAATATTTATATTCTTTATAATTTATGTGGTATATGGCTTTATTGACTTCACTATGCTGCCTGCAATCTTCTTTTCTCTCCTTGTCAGTTGCCATAACCCTGTGAACCTACATGTGACATAAAGCTGAAGTTTTGCCGTTTTTGCTTACATGCTGAGTGGAAATCCACAGAATGTGAGACTGCTGTTTCTGAGCAGTTTTCACATTTTTTACAACAGATGGCACTGAAGGGCACATCTGCAGGCACTTTTGCTGATTTACTTCTGTGTGCGCCTGCATGTGTATGAACATCTGAATGTGTGTCTTTTGTGCATTTACGTCATCTCATTGGCATTGCTGTATTCAGTCTGACCCCAGGAGGACGACGGAAGTGACACTGTGCAACAGAATGTCCAAGAGAGAAGTAGAGCGACTGGCTTACACTGTGACACCTAGAGAAAGATGGTGAAGAAAAAAGTGTTAATAGCCAGTGTGCGAGGGAGATAGTGGGTCCAAGGAAAAGAAACAAGAGAAGCAGGAGGAGCAGGGGGTGTGAGGACAGCGGACCAGCGCATAGACGAAATCCTCTTGGGGTGAAATGATAAAAAAGAAGGCGACAGTGACAGAGAGAAAGGCAGTTCTCATGACACTCTGAAGAGGACGTGCCTTCTGTTTGACCTTTTCAGAAAAATTCACACCCTGGCACTCTCTCCCTCTTGAATCTCACCCAACCATTGAAAGAAATTCCTCTCTGCGTCTCCCCCTAGCTTTTGTTTAATGTTGTCCAGCTTTTACTTGCATAAATATTGGTGACCAAGGGCAATGGCTCTGACCTCTCATGCTGCTACTCTGCTCTTGGGTGTTGAGTGTTGAGTTCAAAAGAGTTTCTCTCTTTCTCTGCATCCACCTTAGTCTCAGCTTGTCACAATCACTGAGCTGCACTGACAGATGATGAGATGGCACAGCTGCTTCTGACAATTAAATATTGAACAGAAAAAAAAATCTCTGCATGGCTTGTGTATAACATTTGGTTGGATTATGTGTATGTATTTTGGAGGTATATAAGCTGGTCAGCACTCATCTACAGGCAGGACTTGAAAAGCAGCTAAGTACATTTACTCAAATGATGTATTTAAGTACCATTATGAGGTACTTGTACTACACTTTCCAATTCATGCTTCCACTCCACTACATTTCAAAGGAAAATGTTGTACTATCTACTGCACTACACTAATTTAACAGCTTTAGTTCCTTTGAAGATGAAGATTTTACACAATGGGAACTGTCAAACCTTTAAAATACAACACATGATTAAAGAACAAACTAGTGGTAACCAATTGGTTTGGCTTCTGACCTCTAACTAAAAGAAATTCGTAGTTGAGGTCACATTTGAAATGCCTACAAGTTGTTAACAATGCTGCTAAAGTTTTCTCTTTAAACTTCTTTTTTTTTCAATAAATGTTCAAATTATTCAATATCTTACCAAAAAATCATTATAGAAAAAGCCCAAAAAATTAAAACAGGTTTGCGGATTAGAGTTTTTTTTTTTTTAATTTCCTCTTCTACTGAAACCAAAACAGGACAACCGGCTACAACAGCTAATCTACAAAATCGAACCTTTTACAGAATACCAGCAGCTGGACTAACCAGGACTTGGTACCACCAAGCAAGGAAAGACTGCAACCAACCAGGAGTCAGGAATGCTCTCACAGCGCGATAACAGAATGCAAAGAATTTACAATTAAAGTACTCGACACTGTCACCGCAAAAACACTACACTTGTAACTGTGTGAGGTAAGCACGCAACAGTAAGCACGCATACAAAATATACACACCATACGCTAGAAAGCAAAGCTACTAACAAAGTTGCTAACAAGACTAGAAATCCGGGCAGAGGAGGTGTGTGGCGTGGCTGGAATGGTCTCGTCGACAGGTAGGAGGGAATCTGTGAGGAGGCAGGTTGGAGGTGGAACTGGTTTGGGTTGGCACGGCAGCATTCGAGGGAGACCACGAAGGCAGGGAAGCAGCCAAGGAGTGACAGAAAATTGTACCAGAAGAGAATGCTGGTTGGACATGGAACAAACACAGACAAGAGCATACATGACTGCAGGTGTCCTCGAACAGGTGATTGTCCAATGAGCTTCTAGACCTGCACACATTCCACAGACATCTCGCTCATGCCCCCAAGATGGAAAGGAGGGAGAGGGAAAGGGAGAGGGAAAGGCTGCTACTAACCAGAGGAGGTGTAGGGCATGACACTTGGAATCTTGCTTTTTCAGTCCACAGTGAAAGAAATGAATGTGCGCACTGTATAATGAATATCCTGACCATTATCTCAGACCACAGTATGTTACAGACTTTGAGTTGGGCCTCAGGTATTATACCGTGGCTGTCAAATGCAGAGGACGAATCTCTTCAATTGAATATAATAGTTATGTAGATGTAAACTGGACTCACAAGAAAGTAAGTCCCTGCTGTTTATCAAGGACAGGGGAGGAGCAGAGGATCGTTGGATATGAATGCTTAACATCATGACCCAAATGGTTTCATTTCATGTCATCCATAGCACGACTGCCATCAACAGTCAGCTCTGCTTGTCACATTTAATCAGTCCCACACTGGGACCATATGCCTAATGCCAGTGCCAAATGAACTTCATCAGTGCCAGATCAGTCTGCTATCTAGGAACCAAATCTATATGTGCTCTTCATGCGTACACATTCTAGTAATGATGAGCCAGTCACAGCTTGCTACTTGTGTGAGGATAAATACTAGGCTTAGTGCCAGAGCAGACCTATTGTGTGTGTCCACTCCAGACTTCTTTCTCAGATCATACTATGTAAAATGAACACTGAAAAAGAGAGCAGTGCTGCTCTCTGTGGGACAAACTAGATAACTACATTTTTTAGCTGAGTAAATTTATACACATCTAAGTACATACAGGTCCTGGACTGAAAACAGAATAATTTATCACATTTTGAAATGTTTCTTAATATCTCTTTCTCTTATTCAACCCACCTTTAAAGGTGTCATAATGTTGTTGGGGATCTTTATCGATGTGATGACCAATCAGCCTTCCCATTCTTTCTGACTTTATCCCTCTGGGTGTAGATACATATTAAGCCCAAAAAATAACTTCTGATCCCCTCATGAAAAAGAATAAAAGCATTCAATCAAAGCTCTTTACTTGCATAAATATTGGTGACCAAGGGCAATGGCTCTGACCTCTCATGGTGCTACTCTGCTCTTGGGTGTTGAGTGTTAAGTTCAAAAGAATTTCTCTCTTTCTCTGCATCAAAAGTTGTTCTCAGGTATAGCAAAATAAATGAATGTCTACAGGCTTAGGGACTGAATTTCAGCACTAACCTCTGACATGGTGTATTCTACTTTTGTTTCTTATAAACTAAATTTAATAAGTTGAGTGAACTCTGAGTTGTTCATGCATTTAAGTAATCATTTTAACCACAGTGCCTTAAGAACTAAAGTAAATATCTGAAACTAAAAATTAGACTGTAAGCTCAATTAACTTGAAATGAGCAAAACTAATGTATTCGCATTGAGTCAACTAGGAAAGATGAGTTGATTTGACTACATTCCTTTGTGTTGTTTTACAGTGCAGAAATGATAAATGCTTCTTTAAAATATGTGCATTTACATATGTGCACAGCAGTGGTAGCAGACTAACATTTCCTAACCTGACTGTAAATGATATTCTGTGTTCCTCACATCTGATAGAGCAGCTGTTCCACACACCGTCAAGGTTTATTTATATGGTGACATTTTGAATATTAAAGCTTTTCTGGTTGAATCCTGAGCTATCAGTGCATTTTTTATTGAGATAAGCCTGACATTGTGCACAAAATGACAGTGTTTTTATTGTTGCATGACTAGAGTAATAGGAGGGAGCCTTTAAAGCAGCTTAAATAAACCTGACACCTGTCCAGTGTCTGACTGATGATTACACCTGTACTTTCTTCAGTCAGAAACACCACAACTTTTCATTGCAAGGACTATTCTGGGAAACAGCAGGAAAGATATTCCATGACATTATAAAGAAACTTATTTAGCTAAAAGAGGTGTAGAGGTTCTTTTTGTCCCAATAATATGTGTCTGCAGAGCCGGAGGCTGCACCGAGAGGGCCGCACACTTCCAGTCGCACATTTCGAGCATTTTACCACAGTAGATGATCACTGTAGTGCACAACTTACGGTTTAAATGCAGAACTTACAGTTTGAAATTATGATTTCACTCAAAATATTCTTAGAATTTAAAAGATTTTTTCAAGGAGTATTCCACTTCCATTTCGGCCCTGGTCAGTTTGTCTACAGAGCCGGAGGCTGTACTTTCAGGACCACATCGAGTATTCCACACAAAGTACTACTTCATAAACTACCTAAGATTTTAAAGGTTTAATTCACCCAAATAGCAAATATTACAATATCATGACTGGGTTGCTGAGACTTGTGTTAAGCAACATGAAATTTATGCGTCTTTACTCATTTCGGTTCAAGCCATGCTTTTATTCTGAAGGAGGTGTGCACTGATACACGGAAGTGAAGTATTCTTTGAGTGCCCGGAAATTGTTGGTTGCCGTTTGATGAAGTTCCTAATACAGATGCGGTGATTATACCTGTTCCATGAATACGCCTGGGCTTAATTCCTTAACTTGAATTTGGACAAATTGTGTAATTATCAGGTAAAATCATAATGTAATCGTCTTTAATGGCCTTTGTGGTGTCAAGATCTCAAACAGCACAATCTGAAAGGTTGGAAAGAGGCAGTACACACGGACAACTCTGGATGCAGATATATATTTATATTTTTTTCATACAATACCATTGAGTAAAAATAAAAGGTAAATACAAAAACACACAAAGGTAAATTATCTCTATGACTCCTTGACCTTTATAGATATAAATGTTTGTAACGTTATAAAACAAACAGCCCTCTCCGTGCAGCCCTCTTGGTGCAGCTTCCGGCTCTGCAGACATACTCTTCTCTTTTGTCCTGTCATTAGCCTCCAGTTTCACCCTCCGGTCCAGTTAGTGGCGGTAAAACAACTCCAAGCTGGTTTTAAAGGCAGTCAATTCTCGCGATACTACACGCATCTCATTTGAGCTAAACTGGAGGGATTTCTGCAGTAGTGCCGAGCTGCTAACACGCTAGCAGAGCAGAGATAACTTATCTGCGACTAGCCTGCTCCTCTTTACTGACAAGATAGCTCTGAGGTGAGGATGTGCGCTCCCAGTCGACTCTTTCGCGAACGCTTTTTAAAAGTTTTTATCTCTCTATCACGTTGAGAACAGCTGTAGAAACACTAGCAGTTTAAATTACCAAGTGATCAGCCTGTGGTGACACAACAGTTTAGCTAACTCATTTAAACTCTAAGACAGGAGCAAAAACGTAGCGACTAACGTCAAAGTTAGCTTTTGGTAAGCTGGTAGGTTAATTTGCATAACTTATCTTGGTAGTTGTGCTGGGGGGAACGAAGTTAATGTCACTTAGCTGTCTGTTATGCATGTAGTGAACCGCTAACGTAACTTATTTGCTTTTCATAACGTTAATGTGCTAAATCTGAGCTGGGCCAAGTTATTACACAGTTGTAGAGCTTTGAAACAGTGCACTTTTAGAGGTTTCCCACTGGTACTAACGGGTACCTGTCTGTCTAACTTAAATCTAGACTCATGACTGTATGCTTTCTGTTTGCATTGCCACACTGTAGTATAACTTCACTGACACTTGCTCACACTATGGATGCTTCATTAGTGCACGGCATCGCCAGTGACTCTCAAAATGGACTTGGAAGATGACACTACTGTGTTAACAACCTTGAAGTCCTTCAATTCCTTCATCAGCCGCTCTGAAAATCCACAGCGGCTGTCAGAGAACCCAGCAGGGAGTGGGAACCTGCAGAGTCAGTACAAACGCAGCATGGAGGTATGCAGAAACTGTCAGCATCCGCAGCTAGCTGAGTAGAAGCAGCATCAACATTTGGCCTATGCACTCACTTGCTTGTCCTCCTTTCAGCTTTTGGAAGCAGCAGAGAGAGTTCAGTCTAAGAATCGGTACCTGCAGTTGGACCAGGAAAAGAAACAGATGGAGCTGAGTCACAAGCGAGCTCGTTTTGAACTTGAGAAGGCAGCTTCTGACAGCGCACGAGACTTGGAGGTACAGGTCACATGTCTTTAAGCAATCATACGGTACAATGTAAGGTAATGACGAGGAGCTGTAGTTTTAAGGTACTACTAGGGATTCACGATTTTGTTAGTTTAATAGTTGTTTTTCCATCCACATAACCTGTCCTGTAGCAAATATATTTCCATACATCTGATGGTTTTCTCACTCATTTTGCTCTGAACATGTGGAGCCTGCATGTCAATAAACTATATGTCTTGTGAAAAAAGTTTAAGAAAAAAAAAACCCACATATGTTTCAGACTTCTCTTGTAGAGTACTCATAGTAAATGAGAACCTTGGGAGTTTTCTTTGATCGTCAAGCAGCAAAAAGTTGTGTTCCTCTGATTTTAGTATCTTAATGTGCACACCACAATGTTGATGTTGAAACAATATATTGTGCAACTGTATATTACTGCACACAGTTTATATTCAGGTCTAACTCACCTAGAGAATCCCACATGAACAAAGTTAATCCTGTGTATAGGAATTTTCGGTGGCCCCCAAGGAGATTTTAGCCAGCATCAAAGGAAAATCACCAGCGGCAAAATGATCACAACTGACAATATAACTAGAAATTTTTTACACATTTCTGTTGTATTTGTCAAATGGTCAGAAATGATCAGAAAATGTATAGATTTTGGTCAATTATGATGATGCAAACTCATTGTCTTACAGTATGCAGACCATTCATGCTTACTGTCAAGTGTAGTCAACATCAATCAGAGGCTGAAAAAAAAAAACCCCAAATGAACTAAACTTCAAGAGGAAACAAATAGTAATATCTGCTTTTCAACCGTACATGTTACAGCATGAGATAGACCGGAATCAGGAACTTCTAGGGCGAATAAAAAAGTTGGAGGAGAGAGAGACCGAAGCAACTAAGAATCTGTCAGAGCAGATGGAGGGAAATCGTGCTCTTCATAAGAACCTGGAGGGTCTGAACAAGAAACTGGAGGAGCGAGATACTAAACTGAATACAGCTAATCAGGTACACACACAGACTTTAGCATAGACTTCGTTTGCTACTCTGGTCATGTCTTTTAGCTTATGTTGGCTTACTTCTGTAATCTCTTCCCAGACCATCAGTTCTTTGAAGGATGAGATCAGAGAGCTGAAGCAGACGATTCAAAATCGAGACTCGTCAATTTCTACTCAAACCCTGGAAAACCAGGAGCTACAGGAACAGCTAGATTTACAACGCAGGTGAAGACACACAGCAACTACCACACACTTGCTATGTTTAATGCTAATGAATATTCAGCCGTACTACTTCAAATAAATGCTGACTGCACACTTCTGTCCGATTGGCATTATAATCAGGAAGTATCAGGAAGTCTCCCAACTTTGCCAAAGTCTCCAAGCTGCCCAGTCCTCTTGCTCGGAGCACATAATCAAGATTAAGGTATGTTGTGCTTACACACAGTTGACGCTACTTTTGGACACTGTTTGATCTCACGTCACAGTGTTTGTGCACGGTGGACCAATCTGTCTGCCATGAACACGATGATTATGTTGCAGCTTTGATGTGGCCACTAAAAGGTAGTTTTCAGTGCCCTAGACTCAAGGTAAGCACAGAGGACCAGCTGTCTGTCACAGCAAGAAGCTTCTGGGTTTGAATCTACTTTCTGTGTGGACTTTACATCTTTTCTCTGTAGGTATTGTGTAAACGTGGATGGTTATCTATATTTTTTGTGGCAACTTGTCTTGGGTAGGTTCCGCCTCTTGGCTAAAAATGGCCTCTTGTAACCCTCTGCAGGATAAAGTGTGTGATGGATGGATGAATGGACAGTTTAATAGACAGAATCAATGCTTGTAGGACTCCTTATTTCATTGTGGTTCTTTTAGATCCGTTATTACTGCTATCGACCCAATATCCTCTGCCTTCTATGTATTTACCACTCGAGGACTGTTCCTGATAAACTGATGTGTAAGATAGCAAGCAAAAGTAGGAACGTTTTTTTGCATGTTGCTCTCATTTCACATTGCTGATTATGAATTGGAAAAGCCAAATCAAGTAGAGGGGGAATTGTAGCAGCATCTGAGCAGCTAGCTATGACTACTTGGTTGAAAAATGACAGTGAGTGGTTGTGTGTTCCCATTTTTGCACTGAGTTGCATATAAAGCCCCTGTTCCAAAGATAATTCAGACAAGGTTTGGACTTGTGTAGTTTTTCATTTCAATATTTGGATATGATTTCTTTTTTGTTTAAACTGCTTTTCACCTCATTTTCAAATCGTACATTATTGGTTGGAATTTCTATGTGTAAAATGTGTTAAAAATCAAGAGCACTGAATGCTCTTGTAGTTTGCTGAATATAATCTTGGCAGTAATTTTGGCTGATTTCTCACTTTCTGTTTTGGCAGGAGTTGGAGAGGCGTCTTGCCCTCCAGGAGCAAGATATTGCCATTGTGAAGACCGTTAAGTCAGAGGTGGCCAAAGTTCCAGATCTGGAAAAGGAACTGAAGCGCCTCAGAGATGATAATGTATTTCTCAGGTCAAATACATTTTTTAATTTTTGGTGCATTTAAAGATAAGAAATTTCTCCTTACTCTCTGTGGTTGGGACCTTTCAATAGATATGCTGTATTTTTTAATGGCTATAACCTAGAGCAACGTCGTAGCTTAAAAAAAAGTAGAAAACTTTACAACTGACTTTGTTGGTATTGCCACTAGATTGTCAAAACAATGCAAAATATGTTCAGTTCAATTTTATGCATTCCACATAGTCGGGATCCTGTCAAGCCATAGTGTGCATACAAACACTGAAAGATAAGGTGGGAAGGAGTTGGCCCACATATTAACTTACAGACTAACTACTTGTCAGGTTAAGTGCAGAAATGCAACAGTTGGTGTGTTTGCACTTAAATGTTATCCATTGTTGGCAGTACTCTGTTTATGAAAACATCGATTTAATGCATCAAACTCTGCTTTCTGAAGATAATGGTTTAAGTATCCTGCTGAAGATACTGTAAGTTGCTGCTTGGTCATGACAATCCTTGAAGAATTGCCCATTATCAGGCAAATGTGCATGAAAAGAAACATAATGAGACGAGTTCTGTCATGTCAGAAAGTAAAATCTTCCATCAATGGTAACATCTATTGGCTGTTATCTGCTATATTTCAGTGCTGAATTTGCAGCTTTAGTAGTGGCGTGAATCATGTTTTCCTTCTTTTTCTTCTTTGCTTTCTCTGTCTGATTCAGTTTTAGAGAGAAACTGTGTTATCTGGAATTTAAGTGTAATCAGCTTACTGCAGTCAATGTTAATGTGTTATCCATATTAACACATCATTAACCCAATTATTCACAATATCTGTTCATTGCTTGTGCAAGAAGTCACTGTAACTGCATTTGAAAACAGTTTTGAAATTAACATTAGTTTATATGTGGCAAGGTATCAAAAGTATGCCATTACTACACCAGAAACTGAGTTTCATGTTAATTTTGTGCTTTTTGTCTTTGCTCTGTCCAGGGAGAGTAGAGAGAATTGCAGCCTGCTGAAAGAGGAGGTGGAGGGATTACGGAGGAAGCTGGAGAGGATGGAAAAAACCAAAGAAGAGTTGGTTAATATGGAACTGGAGAAGGAGGTAAACTGTGCGCAGTTGTGACTTGTGCCTTTTTCTGTACTTGCAAATTAATTTTCACATGCAAATAGCTTAAAGCTAGAGAACAGGACTTTTGCATATCAATGAAAATTTGTTAAATTTAAATTTCTACAGTTAAAGAAGAGTAACTGTAGTAATGGAGATAGAATTGGCTATTGCAGCTCAGAGAATAGCATATGGAACCTGTGGAAAACCCTAGGAAGCATGCAGGTAAAATTCCAGATGGAAAAGAAACTCGGTGTGCAGAGAAAGACTTATGATCTGAAAACGAAAGCAGTGGATGGCCAGGCATAAGTCATAAGCATGCGTCAACAGTGTTTGTGTAATTATACTGACTTGCAGAAGAGGGAGACAAAAGTTGTCGACAACTTGTTTGACAACTACAAACAAGGAATGGAGATATTAGAAGTGAATTTATAATTCATTAAAGCCTAACTAAAATATTGACAGGCAAAGTGATTGGACTATATATGCTGATATGTAGGCATACTGGCACAATGCATCTTAGCCTGCATCTTTATGTAGTTTGGCTTTGTTGTGACTTGGATCTTTTGTATTTTTATCGTTGCTTTTTTAAAATTTGCTTTTCTGTGAAGTTTAGCTTTCAGGATTTACTGTTTTCTTTTTCATTTTTTGTTCAACTGTAAAATATGATGCCTCGGTGTTTGACTTTTTCACGACATTTCAATACACAATTGTGAGCAATAATTGCTAAAATAGTAATATTAATAATAAATTACACTAAGACATAATAAAACTTTTTACACTGTTGAATATAGAACACTGTCTGGTATAGTATAATTGTTTTTTTGTTGTTTTCATCATCCTTATTGGGGACATATTAGTGTTTATTGGCCTCTGCACTTGGGATTTTGGCATAACTTCTCCATTAACTTGACATTCTGCCTATTATTTTATCAATACTTAGAGGCTGGCTGAGAAGCTCCAAGCCTGGGAAAACCTTGGGCAATCCACTGGACTCAACATAAGGTCAGAATATAGGGTGCTTCCTACATTTTTTTGCTCACATATTTAATGAAATATGAAGAGCTGCCACTAGGTGGAGCTGTGGTCACTCCAAATAAATGTGCCTCATCATTGTGGATTGATTCCACCAGTGTGTATAGTTGTCTGTTTGTTTTGTACACTCAGCACACACACGAAGGCGTGTGTGTGCTGAGTGTGTCTCAATGCATTCACTCAAAACTGGTAATGAGAGAATGATTGCATGTTTCCTTGTGAGCAATGGAGCACATCTGACAGATTATAAACATTGCAGACCTGTTCATTGCATGCATGCATGCTCACATGCACGCACGTACACTCACCATTTTCTTTGTGATTAACTGTGGCTGTGAAGTAAACAGAATGGTTAATGAACCACATGCACGCTGCATATCCACTTTGTTTTATACCGTGTGTGCGTATATGAGGGTATGTATAAAATTTGTTACCCATTGCCAGTGGGTGAAGAGAAAAAGGTAGATGCCAACACTTAATAAATTGCAAAAAAATTAGAAATCTTTCCTTGTGTGAGGCTTTGTTTTAGTGTTATGTAATGTGTTACGGGACCTGATACTTGTTAAGTTTGCAGGCATTAAAACACTTGGGAGCATCAGGAAGTGTAATACGAACCTCTCTTAGTATACACGGTAATTTAGTTGGGCTGTCCATCATTTTTCTGAAAATCTCCAACTCAGCTGTCATCCTCGATAAATTGACTTGAAATTTGAAAATCCGTTCCCAAAATTCAGGTGTTCAGACTTCCAAGTCATTGGCTGCCTGAGTGCAGTTGATTTAAAAAAATAAATAAATATGATGCACATACAGCTGCAAAAGGGCAGCCATACCAAGTGACGTTCATACTGATCAAAAGTGAAGCTTAATGCAGCTTTCAAATCTACATTTAGAAACTGCTTTAAGCTGTTTTTCCAGTTGACTAAATGTCCAAATTAATTGTCAGGTAGGTTAGGATGTTATTTTCCCAAAACAGTCCTGTGATGTAGAGGCAAATGGAAAGAAGTGTGTTTCATTGAGCAATTTGTTCACCTTTATTGCACTCAGTCCAACAGTGCTGTGTGAAAATGAGTATTGATGTGGATTTGTGCATTAGTGGGATATTGTGATTGCCTTGTAGGCTATTAAACAGTCATTATTTCATAATTTCACTGTGCTGAATCTCGTCAGGCATATAATTGTCAAAGTTTTTACGAGGAACTTTAAAAATCAGAGTAAATGAAACTGAATTTTGATTTATATTATACTTTCCTTGTAGTTAAAAGTGATATGCAAGTTTTAGAAGAAAGGGAAATTGATGACACTGCAATGACATAATGTAGAATTAATGCTGGCATCAAAACAAAGCTGCCTGTTTAGAGCGCTTCTTGTTCTGTCATTAAATATGAAATATCACATGAGGGCTGCAGAGTTGTGACACACACTTAGATGCATTTGTGTTAGTTTGTTTATTTTGTTGGCAACAATGTCATTTTTTATAACTGCAAGCTACTGATACTTTATATATTGTTTTACTTTAGTTTCCGTAATGTTACTTTTTCTGTTCCTAGGCATTTCAGGATGACTATTAGTGGTCTGAAAAGAATGTGTAGCGGAGCAGTTGTTAATGAGGAGTAAACACATCATCTTGTAGTTTAAGAGATTGGCTCCTGCAATGCAGGATTTGATTTTTTTTACCAGCCATTTTGCTGTTTTACCCAGAAAAAAAAAGTTTTGGACAGAAGAGAACCGTCCCAAACAGCAATCAGTGTTGCTGCCTGGTGAAGTAGACAAGCCTCAAAGCCACAGCTTGAATTTGCCAGCAGTTGGCTGGTTGCTACTAGTCATTTCCTTTCTCTCTGTTACATGGTTTGATAACATTGTGTCTGCTTATGTGTGTCCCCATTTGGTTGACAATTAAAAATTGACAGAAATGGAAAATGAAAATATTTTTTAAAATTAGGCTGTTTAAGGATGGGAAGATTTTTCAGAAATGGTTTTCCTTTTCAGTAACATTTTCACCAGATAAAGAGAGAATTGAGACAGTTTGCTGCATGTGTGTCTGTACTGTAGAAAAGTTCTGACTCATAGATGGTGTTTTTGAGCTGGTAGTTCACACGGAAATGCAAGTGTTTATGTGCTGGCTTGTGTATGTTATATGCATATCATGATGCTATTCCCCTCAAGTGTTAGTACTGATCTGTTACTTCTTAAAGTTCCTGGAGCACGTACTGAACTTGGTAAAACAGCTTTTTCTTTTGATGCTCCAAGCTCATGGAACATCCTCCAACACTCTCTAAAAAATCATGTTCTTCCTTCTCTTTCAGAGTTCAGAACTTTGATTTCCAACAATTGTGTTTCCCATTGCAACAGTTTTACCTGATTTTATTTTATCTACCTTATCGCTGATGAGATTATTGTTCACAGTGATTATTCTGTACTTGTTTTATTGTGCTGTAGTTTTAATGTGTCTATAATCTCGACAGCATTGGAAATAAGGCAAACCTCAATGTCCTTTCGAGAATATATAAAGGTTTGAATGAATGAATGAATGAAAAGTATGCCGATATACTTGATGCACTTCCCCATGGATTTAGACTTTTCTTTTTGTATCCTCTGTTCCTATGATTTCCAAGTTAAAACCATTTGTCTTGCATTATACAGAAGACAGTCAGAGATTTTCCTCAATTTGCTCTGATGCTAAATGATCATAAACTGCAGTCTGTTTACGTCTGTCTAGTTGTTGCTTTCTGAAACAATAAAGCAATAATAATTGTCAACATGTTTAGTAGTCCGTTACACATCAAAGTCATTTATCAAACAAGAATGCTAATGAGTGATAGGTGGTTAATCCTTCTGTGCTAAAAGCAATGTGGAATTACCTACTCGCATAATTAGTCCATCATATGATTCACAAACTCATATTTTAGTCATGAGATTATTTCCATACTTAAAAGTCTACCTAGCAAAATGGAAGTGGTTTCAAATCCACGCCACCCAACTTTCACATGGCATACTTCTGCTTTCCAACCTTGAAGTTAACCTCAACTGCTGACAGCCTTTTCCTTCCATATGCCTTAATTGGCAGCAGACTCAGTAGATTGCCTAATGTTTGAGTGCAACACCAGATCAGGTCTTATGCTGTCTCTGACATGTTTGATATTTATATTGGAAGAAAAGTGATGTTTGACTAAACTGTATATGTTGCAAGTTTATTGCCCTGAACATTTCATCTCATAATGTTATAGATCATTTTGTACATAATGTGATATAGGTGTGTATTTCAACCTGAAAGTGGTAGCTAAGGTTTTAGAGGGAAAATTCTCCTACCTTATACCCATTTCATGAGCGATAAAGAAATAATGGTAATCGTTTTTGCACAGATCCATACTTACAGGCATTTAGTGCCTCTGAAATATATGTGACCAACTGCTTTGTTATCTTACTGTTGTGTTTGTGTGTCGTAACCTGTCAGTCTCTCCCACGGAGTGAGTTTGTTTTGTAGAACGGTCACCTCTATTTAGCCTACTATCCTCCTCTCATCTCTCCCTCTGCTGCTCATGTCATTTTATTTCCTCAGCTCCCTACTGGCCAACAAACAAAAGAATATGGAAACACTGTCGTTTCCATCTATTCTGTCCTTTCTGCTTTCTCAGTCGTATTGATTTTTCGTTATGTGTGTCTGTGAGTGTCTGTGTGTGTGCACATGTGTATGCTAACTGTTGTGCGCTGTTTCTGTCTGTAGGAAACCAGAAGATCTGTCCAGGGAGGTGATTCAGATCCAGCAGAGAGAAATTGCTCTGAAAGAGCAGAACTACACACTCCACAGCCGGTAACACAAGCTTTCTCACAAAATCCTTTTCTCTCCCTTCAGACCTATTTCTCTCATTTTGTCTGCCTGCATGCCTCTCTCCCCCCATGTATCTATTAGAGCATATCTCTGAGAAGTCCTTAATTGTCACAAAGTTAATTAAACTGGTCCTGATTGTGATAGCACTCTTGACAGTAACCACTGGTGTGTGTGTGTGTGTGTGTGTGTGTGTGTGTGTGTGTGTGTGTGTGTGTGTGTGTGTGTGTGTGTGTGTGTGTGTGTGTGTGTGTGTGTGTGTGTGTGTGTGTGTGTGTGTGCGCGTGTGCGCGTGTGCGCGTGTGCGCGTGTGCGCGTGTGTGCGTGCCAGAGAGGGAATTCACTAATTAAACTTGTCCTGTTTAGACAGAGGTGATGTCTGTAGGGAGGGCTCCACGCATGCTCTGGTATATTCGTGCTGCAGCTCAGTCCAGCTAAGAAAGCTTTCATTAGCTAACGAGCGTTTCTCTTCTGCTCAGCGTATTGGGCTCATTATGAAATATTAGAAACAGCAGAATGGGAGAGTGGTGGGTGTGGGAGGGGATGGGCGAGGGGAGCTTGTGGTGTAATAATTGCCCCGTGGTATAATTATTGTCCTATTGATCAAACCTGGCAGAAATTCTCTGCTGCAAATAGTTTGTGGACACTTGTCTTGGAATTATTTGGGGTCAGTCAGGTAAGTTGTAGGGAGTATTATTCTAAATTGACTATGAATTGCTTTTCTCAGATTGTATGGAACTTCAGCACTAGTCAACTCATTCCCTCTCTCCCTGCCCTCTTGCACCACTGCTATTAACATGCATGCACACAATTGCTTCCCACCTATTCATTTATCCTGGTCTGTCAGAGTGAGGAGTGTGGAGTGCTCGCAGTCTGAGCTTCGGTCAGAGCTGACCCAGCAGCGCAGCAAGACTCTGGAGGAGCAGAAGAAGAGAGAGACACAGGATGCTCTCGTCCGTCGACTACAGAAGCGAGTGCTGTTGTTAACGAAGGTACCTGGTGATCAAAGCAACACATACACTCAAACACAGATACATCAGCAAGTATTCCTACCAGCACATCACTCTTCCACAGTCACCCAATGCCAGGCTTTTTCTTTGAACACTTTGTCAAATCACTAGAGACCCAAGGCCAGAACAGAATCTCTAATCTCGCCTTTGCCCTTCTCACATGCTAATTGGCCAATGGATGTCATGTGACTCTATCTGTTATGCTTTCCCCTGCTCTGCAGTTCTTGACTAGACCTCCCTGTGATATTGATTTCTCAGTATGTAATTCCCTTGGTCATCATGCTCAGTCTCTTAGTACACAAATCACACACACCCGTAAGTAGGCAGGGTTAAAGACATGCTTTAATTATGGTTTGGTTGAGAAATGCTTTTGGCAGTGTCTGCATTTATACTGTTATATATGTGTTAGGAAAATTTGCTTGTCATCCAGTCACAGTGTCTTTTAAAAAAATATCTCTTTCTGGTAGAGTTGAACACTGGGATTTTCAATATTTTAGCCGTTTATTCATGCAGGCATAGTTGCTTAACGCTTTGTTACCAAACAGCCAAATATTCATAAAGGTGAACTACCTTCACGACCCTAGTCGAAGTACTTTATTGCCTCTCACCCAACCATATCGCCAAGAGCCCAGCTTTATTTAGTAGGTTATTATTCTTTTTTATTTTATTTACTTTGTATTTTCCCAGGAAAACTAGAGCATACTATTAGATAAAATATGGCATGGCTTAAACCAGTGGTTCTCAAATTTTTTCTGTCGGGCCCCCCTTCAGAGGACAAAAAACTTTCGTGCCCCCCCAATAACTTCGTGCGTATATATATATGTATGTATGTATATATATATATATATATATGTATATATATATATATATATATATATATATATATATATATATATATATATATATATATATATATATATATACATATATATATATATATATATATATATATATGTATATATATATATATATATATATATATATATATATATATATATATATATATATATATATATATATATATGTATATATAAATAAACTGTGAAAACATGAATATGCAGGGCTGTGCTATTTTATCTGATTCCATTTTGTTGTTTTTCACAGTAAAGATCAGGGGTGTCAAACTCATTTTAGTCCAGGGACCACATAAACCCAATCTGATCTCCAGTGGGCCCCACCAGTAAAATCACAGCATAATAACCTATAAATAACCAAAACTCCAACTTTTCCCCTTTGTTTTAGTTAAAAAAAAAAGTACATTCTGAAAATGTTCACATTTAATGAACTATCTTTTTACAAAATATTATGAATCTGAAATTTCTTAAGGAAAACAAGTTCAATTTCAACAGTAGCCTATTATGCCTCAGTTCATCATTTACACATGCATTGTAACTGCCAGATAACAGTTTATCTACAAAAATACAAAACATTCAGTCACAGGTATCTGGAACTGAACAATCTAGTATTTTACTTCATGATCAGAACAACTTGTCAAGTTCTAGAAATTATTTTAAATTTAGTTTTACAAATTTACAATTTACAGTTAATGTTGTTGTGATTTTTATCATTTGTAAAGTCGTCCCACGGGCCGAAATGGACCGTCTGGTGAGCCGGTTTTGGCCCACAGGCCGTATGTTTGACATTGCTGGTAAAAAATAATCGGCGGAGATGAGCTGAGTATGTGACGTGATCGAGTACGCTGGTTTTCCGACTGCACATTAACGATGCGTTCTCCCGTTCTCAGGAGTCTGTACTTCGGAGTCTGAACGGCCAGTGCATATACCATAGATATATACAGAAGATCATTGTTATTAATATTTATTTTTATATCTATGGCATATACAGTCTATGGGCCGGCACAATTTCAGTATTGTTGTACGCGGCGAAAAACAGGCCGACGTTAAAACAATAATTCAGCTAATTAGTTCCGCGTTGAAGGACCTTTTCCTCCCAGTCGCCCGCGCCCCCCCTGACATGCCTCTGCGCCCCCCCAGGGGGGCGCGCCCCACTATTTGAGAAACACTGGCTTAAACCAACCAGTGTTTTTATTTTTTCTTAATAATATTTTAATAATATGCCTTCTAATTATGCCAGCTTTCATTGATGTTACTTTATGGCTAAAAGTAACCTTTCAGTACCATTTTTAAGAACTCAATTTGATGCAGGTACTTAATGTATAATGCAATTGCCAGAAAATGAGGAAAGTGTCCCTCTGTTAAAAAACATTGTGGTTAATGGTGCTTCTCTTGGGTGTTTGTCCTTCACTCTACAGAATGATGTACTCTATCTTCAGAGTTTGACTTTGCTCAGATTACTCTGCTTAAAGTTGAAAGTTTCCCGGAGCTCACAAACACACACACACACACACACACACACACACACACACACACACACACACACACACACACACACACACACACACACACACACACACACACACACACACATATAGTCTGAATTTGAGATGTTTACTTGCAAACATCATTTGTGGCATCACAACTAGTCAGGAACCCAGTCTGAGTTGAATAGGTGTTGAAGACAAATGATGTGTAAACTGCCACTGCACAAACACTGAGAATGGGCTTTGACAGATCTAGAAGACATCTGATATCCTGTACTTGTAATGGAAAGATGTTTGCGCGTTTATAGACTCCATATTTTTCAGTGACGAAGGACACACGTGTCATGTGCAGAATGTCTAAACAGGTAACCAATGATTTTTTAAAAAAAAAGCATCTGACACAAATTGTTATTCAGCGCAGAGTATTTTTATCATCAAACATGCCTGGAGGGATCTTAAATAATTCGATATCAGCCAGCTTTACTATGAAAATATACAACAAATCCTAACAGCTGGGAAACCGGAACCAGCAAACTATATTGTATTTGTGACTGACAAATTGCAGATTTTATTGTTGTGAATTAATTTTCTATCAGTCAACTACCCAGCTAATCAGTTAAGTGTTGGACCTCTAAAATATGCAGATCTTTGTCTACACCTGTGGGAATGACTGTATTCTGGTGCAGAAGGAACTTGCTCTGCTTCTGTTAGGCAATGGAAGATGGGAAGAAGAAAACAGATTTCATTTCTTGCACACATTGACTTCTTTCTCTCTTTCCAGTGGAATTAATCTCTCCGTCTTTGCCACAAGGCTGCGTCTCCTTTAAGCTACCGGTGGCCTGCTCACATATTTTTTTTCTCATATACTTTTGTGGGACAGACTCACTGACCCATTAGAGGCGCAGCCACCGCTTCATGCACTAGATAAAACAGCTGACACAAAAGCAATTTTTAAAAAAATATAGATGATGAAAAGAGTAATGATAGTTTTATCACTCTGCCCTACTGCTCACTGTTTGTTTGTGTGTTTTTAAATTGAGAGTTTTTATCAGAGAGGAGCTGACAGATTTTTGATTAAGATTGAGTGAATTTCTTTGCACGTTAATAGACTGTAAACAGCCAAAGGGCCTGCTGCTTAGTATTGAGAGCAAACACATACACACTGACCTCTAAATGTATTTGTACCTTTTTGTATTTACTTCTGTTTATTCTGTCTTCTTGTTTGTTTCCTTCTTCTCTCCTTCCCAAAGAGGATCTTACAAAATGTATTAGGCAGCTGTGTAATGTCGCATGACAAATGACACCGCTCTGGTGCCAAAACAAATAATGTTGAGTTAAGTATTTATTTGTTTCTTTTTTTTTAATGGACCCAGTGCCTTGATCTGACTAACCATAGGCTGAATCTGATTAGTGTTATAGTGGTTTGTTTTCAGATTCAAATGTATGAGCTGATGTGACGGGACAGTTGCAGCCCATTAAAAGGATTTTACATTCAGGCATTTAAAGATGCTTTTAAGCCTTTCTAAAAAGGCAACACTACTTGGCAATCAACAGATGTAACATGTCTAACACATCTGGACTGATAATTATTTGTATTTGATGCCTGACATGAGTCTGAATTTCGTACGCTTTCCCAAATTAGCCCCAGTAATGACCGATGAGTTTTCAATGACCGTCAAAAGTCAAGCATGGTCCTAAGCAGCCTGGCTGTTTGTGAGATGCTGATTAAACGCTTGATTGCCACAAAATGCCACCTGCTTTGCTTTATAATACAGAGTGGACTGGCGCAGTGAAGGGAGGGGAGAGGATGCATCATTTTAACAGTCTTGAATGACAGTGAATTTGCATTAATAAATGGGCTGTTTGCCAGGTTTTAAACAGATTAGATTGTTCTCACTCACCATGGTACCTGGCAATCTCTACAGATTTACAGTGTAATGTGAACTGAATGTCGTAATCATTCATTACTGCTGTAAGCCAAAATGTTCTGTCAGCTAAAATTATCTTTGCTCATTGCTAAATATCATTCCCAGTGTCACAAATACATAAACCAGAACTGGTATTACTACAAATGCAGTTGAAGTTGCTGCATAAGATTATACTTGACAAGATGATTAAACAAAAGTGTCCCCTTCTTTCAGTTTAGTTGACAACTCTGTGCATTGCTTTCACTTTCTCCCCAAGTATCTTAATCAAACATTACATTTGTTGCGATTTTGATAGTTCACAGTGGTCGATGAGTGCAGACTGGTTGAGGAGGCTGAAATGGACCATTGGTTAAGACAGTATGATGATTTAGAGGTAGTTACAGGGCCCACTTCTGCTGCTTTGCTGTGGCATGTGAATGGAAAATAACAGACCATTTCCACTTAGTCTCTTCTTGCTCCAGTCCTGCACACTCCTTTCTTTTGACATTTGTATTTTTCTAATATGTTCAGGCAAATGCGTGACTTCTCTCATAGAGTTTTGATTTTGCTATTTTGAAAATGCAGTGCACCAGGACATGCATATGAAAAATTAACTTATACTCACAAATAAGTGCACAGACACACAAACTCAGGAGCTATTTTGAGACAGCGTGTCAGTCTGAGTGACTCTTGTGAAGATGGTGACTTGAAGAGGGTTTTATCCCCCGTCAGCTGCTCGATGTGTTGATTTACTGGACAGTATAGTGTTATTACCTCATCCCATTTAGGAGAAGGGAGATGATACATAAAATTATATACTTCATTTGTGAAAAAAAATTTAAATTTCTCTGTCATGACTTTTTCTGTATCCTCTGTCTTGATTTTTTTCAAGAGGAGAAATGCAAATGAGCACAACCACACCCCAAGCTTCTCTTGTCACAACTTGGATAAGAAAGGCATAGCAGCCTCATACCATGTTTCTCACATACACAGTCATTTGCTGGTCATATTACCACACCAAACAGTCATACAAAAGTAACAGACAAATCATTAGAAACATCAGAAAGCTTTGATGTCCTCAGTTTGTTCACGCTCAAACATTACATCTTTGATATCACAAAACTCGGTAATGTCACAACTTTCTTCTTTCTTGGCTGAATGGAAATTTATTTCAGTATACAACAGAATTTTTATTTTGTCATGTTAATGTGAATGTATTTGTGTTCCAGGAGCGCGATGGAATGCGTGCCATTTTAGAGTCCTATGACAGCGAGTTGGTGCCTACTGAGTACTCTCCCCAGCTCAGCAAACGACTCAGAGAGGCAGAGGACATACTGCAGAAAACACAAAGCTACAATGTAGAGATGGAGGTGTGTTTTCTTTATTGTACCATACTTAATCTGCTGGGCCAAGTGTCCTGTTTTCAAAACAAACTTTTACTTTGTTGATCTGCTGACCAGTTGACTATGGATGTCATTAAGAAACACTTACCTAAAGCACTGTAAACACGTAATACTTACCTTCAGCTGCTCTTTGTCCACATGCTCTGGCTTAGTAGATAAAATGATAGATATCTACATTTAAAACTGATAAAAGGGGCAGTGGTGGTGCAACGGTTAAGTTCTGGACTACTGATCTGAAGGTGGGTGTGTCCAGCCTCTGTTCTGCTCATGTACTCCTTATGTAAACACGGTATGTATGTAGGGAATTTTTTTTTACATTTTGTGTTAATTTTCTCTCCTCTGTCCTTTCAATTCAGGCTCAGCTGACCAAAGCACAGGAGGAAACGGGAGCACTTAAGCTGCAGCTACAGACAGTAAGTAAACATGCACACACACACACACACACACACACACACACACACACACACACACACCCTGTGGTGAATGACATGACAGCCTCACAGAGCTGGAGCCTTATGTGTTGGAGATGTCATTTGCAATCACCATCTACACAGAAGTGACTGGGGTTAGAAACAAATATATTGAGGAAAAAATTGTTGATATACAGCTACCTAACTGGACAGCTAGCATTTAATCATTTTTTATCTATAAATGAATCTTTAAATCTATAAATGATCAATGAGCATCTAAGATGATGTAGATTGTATTTATGTTTGAATGGCAATACTGTAATTCCGCCATGTGGATACTACTGCTTACGCTCTGGCTGCAAATGATGTTCATCAGCGTAAGATGGGAACACGCAATACTTTGACTTAACTTTTGTACAATGGAAAGAAGTAGTGATGTGTTGTCAATCTTTTTATGCAATCTGTTTGAAGTACATACATATGCTGTTTTTCTCACATGTTCTAACATCACCAGTTACTAAAAACTGAAACACAAGAAACACACATGCAAGAAGTTTAATCGTAAAACATTTATGAATGCGCTGTAATTTAATATTATAATGATCACGGATATTTTTGTCTGACCCATTAGCAGTTGTGCTGTTTCAGGGATGTTTCTTAGTCATGGCTCTTATCCTGGCAGGTGGACAATGAGTCTAAAAAGATCAAAACTCCAACAACACTTGGAGTATACAGAACAGCATTATTGTTAGACATTTCCACTTGCAGCCTTCTTCAGGGTCATCACAAAACAAAAACATTACAAAACTACAAACCTTATTTGAAGTAGCTTTGCAATGAAGCAGAAAAAAACAAACAAAAAAACAACCACGCACATCCACAAATTATGTGAGCCAATGGAGTACCTTGACTGATGGGTTGGGCATATGATCATATGGCTTTAGGCCACTCATCGTCCCACACCACATATTTAACAGATTATTTGGTACATAAACTGGAGATAGACAACTAAGCGATGTACTGAATTGAATATGTTCTCATGCCTCTGACTAACATACAAACTAAAATACTTATTTCCACTGTGCCCAAAAATGAATTTTGGACTTGAGACCTTTTCACTTGTATTTAGCAGCTAAATAATGATTTTTGTATTGAACATAGCCCTCTTCTCTTAAATCCTTACACTATTTGACAGAGGACAGAAAATACATAACTAGCGTTGGATTTTTCTGTGTTATTCCCTAATGTGAGAATGGCTGCACAGATATAACTGTGCAGTCTGTGAATTTTCTGAATTGTATTTTGTGGGCATTTTAGAAAACATATATAGAAAAAAGTATTCTGCTTTGAGATATAGAATAAAACTAGGATACCGTAAAGAGTTGACAGGTGTGACCTAAACTCTCTTACACACTCTGTGACTCTTTGTGTCTTCACTCATTCTTCAATCTCCCTTCTTTTCGTGGCTCCTTGTTGCCGAGGTGACATCAACATACCCATGGCAATGAGTATTGACGCGTGAAATCCACCTGTCTGGTATAGCAGTAATTACTTATCCGTCTTGGGAAGACTGTGAGTGAGGATGCACTGAGAGACAGATAGATGCTGTCAGAAAAAGAGGAAAATTGGTGTGCAAATGGAAATGAGGGATAATTGCAGAGTCGAGAGCAAGATCAGAGAAAAACTAACTAAAAGACAGACAGGCGAAAAACAAGTACCAGGGAAGAAGACCAGGACATTGTGAGATGTGGACAGATGGTGTATAAAGTATATATCTGTTTGTCTTGATGTCTCTCTTGCAAAGATAGCAGCCCGTTGCAATACAGTCCTTCGGACTTATCTGCAGGCAAAAGGCACATGGCCAAAGGTGATCTGACATTAGTGCACCAGCCTTATTTTCTTGCTTTCTGTCCCAGGTGGAGCTGGAGCTGGAGTCTCTAAAGAAACAACATGCTGCTGCTGCTGCTGACAGCAACCCTTTAGTCATCAAAGAAGAGGTCAACATACTCAGGTAGCTGGCACACATGACCTGTTGCAACAACTACCAGTTCAAAATGTAGGCCATGAAAAATTCATGATACCTACGGTGGATGAACTCACTCCGACCTTGCATGCTTTCCTGAGCAAAGCTATACCTCTAAGATTAAGCTGTTCTCTCATGCATAATCATCATTCTACATAGCAGATATTGTTTATGTGCATGCATTTTTCAGACAAAAAATTGAAGACTTAGAGCGAGAGCGGCAACGTTTGGAAGAGCAGAATAACATTCTGGAGATGAGACTGGAGAGACACAACCTACAGGTAGGCACCAAAACTTCCCTCCAACTGTTTTCTGTGATGGATTTACTCGTCTGGCACAAAGGAACCAATTTAATAACCCCAAGGGCAGCAACCTAACCCACATGACACCGCAGATTGATTCACACAAGCAGTTCCCATATCTGACAGTTTCTCAAGCACAATTGGACCCAGGTGTGATTCCAGCAGCGTCCAATGGAAAAGTTGTTAGAAGCTGTGGTTGTTTTGAAGTCCCTCCTTTATTGGCTGAAGGCATTACAATGGACAGAGCTATGGGCAGGGGGAGGGGAAGAATAAATTTCGACCTTCCCCAGTGTCAGCTGAGAATGAAATGAGGTAAAATGAAATGAATCCTTCATGGTAGCCATCTTTCATTACCGACACACACACACGTTTAACTTTGTACATCTGATCCAGTGACTTTTGTCTTGCGAAGTTACTTGATAAAGTCTCTCAGTTATACCTGATCCTCTCCCCTTTTTAAATTGGCTCTCTATATAGATGTGTGTGTGTGTGTGTGTGTGCTTCATCTCAGTCAGGTTCTCTAACTCCCCTGACTCATACTGTTCCAAACTAAGCCTACCAGGGCACTTTAATGAAATGTGTGTGGGCAAGCGTGTTGGTTCCATTTAGCTGTGGGGTGAATGAAATCCATGTTTTCTCAAGCATGACTGGCACCTTTAAGGCAATTGACAACTGAGTGTGTGTAGGAGTATGAGTGTGTGTGCACGGGTTTCAAGGTTATGTAGTCAATGGATCAGGTCAGTTCTTAGGAGCTAATTTTTATGACTCCTCCATGGTCCAATGCACACCAAGAGACCTCTACATCAGACTGGGTGAAGAGATGAGTGACTGAATAGAGAAGCATTTGAAGGGAGAAGTGAATGGCCAAATGAACACGCGTGAGTGACTTAAACTGACCACAGGATTTTCCATTATATCAACTTGCACGTCAGATTCCTGGGACCTAACTCATCATTTATGCCCTCTCTTTATATTTTGTTCACACTGACTAGCATGACTGTCAACTCACTCTTTTCTCTATTACCGGTGTAATTATATTGCTTTCATGGATCCAGCAGGAACTAAGCGAAGTGTTGTAAAATTGGCTCCAAATCAACTGGTAACCGGTGAAGAGAGGCTCCAGCATGAGTAATATGAAACTGTCTTTTTGAATTAGTTAAAAGCTGATCAGCAGTGTTTTAGATTAGTTGAAGACATGACATTGATTTGTGGCTTATCCTGAAATACAGCAATGATCAAGATATTACAATTTAAAAGCAGGTATGATCTTCTCGATCGGATTTTAGATAAACAATGCCCAGCTGGGATGTGATGGTATAAAATTTCCATGCTGTGGTTACTGTGTCCAAAAACATTAAATGATCTTGTGACAGTATTGGTTCAAGCGTCCCTAAAATATCATTAATAGATAAGCTACTATTATTTGTGCTATGTTGCATCACGTTTGTGCCTCTTTGCCGGTCTGGTGGTATGAAATGACACCTGCAACATGGGCAGCGTTAATTTTCTTTTTGTTTTCCACCATTTTCAATCTGTAAGTTTTGCTCACAAATCACATTGTGAAGCATACATTCCTGGTTAATTGCCTTTTCCTCACCATTTTTATAGCAACACTCTACTTTCTGCAGTACAATACTGTTCAAATAATGCTCTCGAGGCTATGGTGCCACAGTGTGTTCCGTCACTACTTTTATGCAGACAGAGGGGATTGTAAGTAATAAAGAAAAGTGGGGACACCTGTAGGATCTGGTAGCGCCAACTTTAAAGTCTTGAACTACCTCCATTGCTGCAGAACAGCTTTAAGTTGTTAGCCAATTTCTTGTTCCCTGATGAAGGCCTTTTTGTATAATTCTGAAATGTACATTATTTTTCAATTTTAGGTAACCTTACCTTTTTTTTATCCTCTGGCAGTTTACTACGTACCTTTGTACCATTTGAAGTTATTCATTGGACTTGACTACTTGAATTTCAGTAAAAATCTGGGGTGTTCTAAAACTTCTGACCGGTAGTGTATTGCTTTACAGTACATAGCTGATTTGAACAGAATGTGTTGGTGATTGTTTTGTTGAATTTTTATGGTTGGCTTCATTAAGAATATTTACTCAAAGCTTGTCCGACAAGGCCATCCCCAAAAACATGCAGTGTTCTATTCAGTCTCGTTAACAAGTACATTAATTGCTGACAGACTTTCAGATCTTGTCAAGGGCTGCTCTTCTCTGTTTGTTGTGTTGTCTTAAGGAGCTTCTCCGTGGTTTAGACCCTTTATTCTTAATGACGAGAGATCATATTCATTTGCACACAAATTAAACTTGGTTGATAACTGAAACAAAAAAGACCCGAAGTTTATTGCCAATCCATTCTTTGCAAATTATCTTGTTTTCATTCACTGATTTTGTTTTCTTGCACTACAGCCTGTAGCGGCAGTTATGGGAGTCTTGACATAGCTGTGCTGCATCTTTGTGCTCTTGCTGTCATCCTAATGTCTAGACAGAGATAATTGTTGCTGTTGCAAAAGGTTGCATCAATGTATTCACTCTGTTGTGCATGTGCTTACATGAGTGAGCCAAATTGTATAATACACAGCAACATTGTGTTGAGACATTATAATCAGACTGAAGGAATAATATTATTAAATAAAAGAGCCATTGATATTTTGTCCAAACCAAGGGCTGCCTCTAGGATTTCTCCCACTCTTCAGCTGTGCCCCTGCAGTGATGTCATATGTAGGTTGTTATGCTTTCTCTAAAATGTTTAGGGCCTGCATGAAATCCCCTGCAGTGATGAGATTTTTACTTCTTGGTTTTTCGTAGTGAGACTGAAAACTGTTAAAATATTGTGTTCTTCATAATGTGCAGAAGGACAAACTACTGCGACAGTTGGAGACCCTTGCTACCTGAAAATAATCAAATCAGAGCCTATATAAATAAGTCACTACCACATTTGTAACACTTTCGGAACTCATTTTTCTGGTTTCCTGTGGATGCATGTATTCATTGAAACAATTTCATACAGTATTATTAAATAGAGTTTTTCTTCACAGAGACGTTCCCTGCCAAAAGTTCCGAAATTCTAATAATTGAGATTGAAAAAAAAATGTTTTGTTAGTTAGAGTTTCATTTACACAAACATGATGGACATTTTCGTTTATCAACAGGTTAGAAGTAGCAGGAAGAAACATAGATTTTGGGAAAAAAGGTGACCTAGTCATTGCCTTCACTATATATTACTGTGCTATGAAGTCACCACCTAAAGGCTTTTCACAGACACTGGGCTTATAAATGTATGTGAGTTTGTAGGTAACAGAGGGTTTGCTATGCTTGCCTATGTGGCAAGCATAGTATGCTGTTGCTGGTGATGCTTAGGAGGACAAGACTACTTGACTAGGACATTGAAAAGGCAGAAGAAAATAACGCTTATTGCTGTCCTCTCCTAGTGAAACCAATCCACATTTTATTCTCAGAGTTTAGCCAATCCTTGACAATATTTGCACAGCAATTTTTTCAGACCCCTTCAGAAGTACATTTCTGTAGAGTGGGCACATTTTCACCTCGGGAACATCCCTGGAAGAGGTTCTACAAGTTTCAGGCCTCCCTAAAACTATCAGAAGTTCTTGCAGTGGAAAACGGCATTTTGATGACTGAAGGACAGCAGTAGCAATGATGAACAAAAAGACATGACCTTGGTTGTTTTGTGTGTGCTTATTGTGTCCCACATCACATCAGGCTTCAACATGTCTTTCCTGTGATTTAATTTTTGTTTAAGCTTGAGAACTTTTTAAAAAAAATCTCTATAAAGATAGTTTCCAGTGCTGCAACTGAACTTCCTTCCCACCTGAAAGTGTGTCTTCTCATTATACTTAAGGCCTGGCATGTAGGAAATGATGAGCATTGGCAGGAAGAAAAAAAAATCATGACATTTCTGAATAAAACCGATAAAGCCTTCTGACTTTTCATCAGAAGACTAGATGACAGTGCCACTCAGTTCATATGTAGTAAATCGGTGAAATGATTCAAGACGTCAGAAAAGAGTGCCTCCTCCCCTATCACCTTGCTTTCAGAGCAGGGTGATAGGGGAGCAATTTCAGAGAGAAATGTCAGTAATGACTGCTGTAGTGAAATACATAGTATTGTGGAATCTCCCTTGTAGGAATTGGCTGAGCAGTGGAAGAAGACTTGGACACAAAAAACCTTTAACTGGTGCTTTGTTTTGTTGTTGATGTCAGCATAGTACAAAGTGCAGGTGTCAAGATGTGAACTGAGGAAAAAATGACAACAGTAGAAGAATACCCACAAAAAAACCCTAAGCACATAACTCTTCAAACAAAAACAAGCTTGGCAAACACAAGACAAATGACCAACAGTAGGCCCCTGACTATAGGGTCCAGTACTGTCTGCGTGGAGCTGTAACCTTGGCTTTATACTGGAAGACTGTTCTAAAAAGCAAACCGCAGTAATGGCTACATATAAAAACATTTCTGTGCACATCAACTCATCACTGAATTTATCCTGACACAGAAATATGACTGCATAATTGCAGAAAATATAATTTCTGCAGTCTCAGAAGAAGCCCCTCTCTCTACTGACTTGCATGTAGTACATTGTGTGTCCCTCTTTCCACCAGTGACTCTGGACTTGTCCACTTTTAGTTTAACAGTCAGACCAGGATTTGAATTCACTGTTTCCTGCAACCTGATTGTATTTACTGTTAATATGTACAGAGCAGCATGCTTGCTTGTACTTATGCTAGACTGGCAATGAAACTTGAATGCTGGGGAAGTAGTGAAACAATGATGTTAGCATAGAAAAACATGTCACAACATTCCTGTAAGTCGCCAAAATGGAATTTAAAATAGAATTTCATATCTTTTGGGTCCGTGCAGGAGTTTTTGTGCAGCCTACTCATTAGAATGTCCCTCTTTTACAACTTTTATACCTTAACCAATTCTTAAGTGGTACAAATAACTGTGAGTCTACTTATCAGCTAAAAGACAAAAAAGGTCACATCAGCACTTATATCATAGAGGTTACCAGGAAAAGGATGACATATTGTGCTTCCCAGTTATTCCACAGGGAATCTTTTGCAACGCTCTTGTCTACATGTGGAAAAGGTTTGATACCAAGGAAGAAGTATTAGACCTTCATGCTCAGTCTTCCGTGCAAAATGCTACTGCTCGAAGACCTTTGACTTTGTGCTTTCCAGGCACAACCTCAGTCTTCTCTTGCTTTTTCATAAACTCCCAAAGGCTCGCGTCCATCAGCCAGTGCCTGCCAAAGGTTCTAAAGGTATACTACCTGGGCAAGTTTTCTGAAAGACACAGAGACTAAAGACTGTTCCCAGACCACAATAAACTTTTGGAGATTTAGCGGTCACTTTGTGGGCCGTCACATAAACAACTGCATTCAACTGCATGCAACAACTGGGCATTCAGCAAGGATGTGTGAGCTCCAGTTGTCACAGGTGTAATTTGGTCCTGGGAAACTTCCAAGTTTGTGCATTGTATGCTAACAAAGGATTTCATCAACAGATATGTGATATTTGTATCCTGGATTGAGCTACAAAAGGACAAGCCCATGACAAATCAAAACTTTTCTAATGCATAACTGCAGCTGTGGCACTACTCCTGCTAACTCCATCTTGAGACTCCAGCTGACTTATGTCTACATTCCTCTGGGGACCTAGCAACCTCTCTGGACCCTGTCAAGGGGCTCTATCAGAACATTTGTGCTACTGCAGGCTGGTCATCTCCTTTTTACTAGTGCAGGAAAAACCATTGGAGTGTAACCTCCACCCAGATTTATCCACGGTTCCCTCATTGCCTTGGAGACGGTAGCATAGTAACTGCTCAGCAACTGCTCCATGTTCATCATAGCCAGTCCATATCACAAGAAGCCACTGTAGGGTTTCTGCTGGTCTTTGTTTTCCAGTTGACATCATTCTGTTACACATGAGCAACATGTCGATTTTTGTTTGTCTTTGAGGTTTACTGTCAATTATTTCTATTTTTCTACTACTCATGGATACAGTTGTTCAGATGTTAGGCAGAAACATTGGACATTTCTAAAACCATATTAATTGATAAAGATCATCAACAAAGGGTGGGTGGATAAGTAAGTAGGGTTTCTATCACCACCTCAGTGTAGTGCTGAAAACCTTTTGCTAGAACATACTCTTTTCAAGCCTCCACACCAGAAACGGCTGTGGATGGAGGCTTTTCATAATATTGTCTGTTTCTCCTGGACAAAAAATTTCTAGAACACCTAGAGGGAATTTCTTTAAATTTGGCACTGATGTCCATGTAGGTGTGAGAAATAACTGACTAGATTTTACTGGTCACACATTTTTAGCCCTAACTCATGACTTTATATGCTTATTACGACAAAATTTCACACAAATGGGATAAATTAAGGAGTGATAACATTTTATATCTGAAAGGTCAGCTTCACATCATAATGTGTTGTGAAATCAGTTTTCTGACCATTATTCAACACCATAATTCAGGAAAAGGAGAGATTGTGACCTAATTTAACATTTGGTCAGATACTGATTTGATGATGCTAATCTTGCCTGCTCCCCTATTACGGTAAATTACTTCAAAGTCCTCAATATATATTATTGTTGTTCAAACAAGCAGCATTACCCAAAAAAAATCTTAATTATCATCATACAGTATTGGCAGGACTGTATCTGGTGAAGTTTTCAATTTGTTTTCCATTTAAAATGATAAACTGCTGCAATATGAGAGCTTCTGGTAACATGACAGCCATAAATGTTGTGTAAAGGCTGCAAATGCTTAGTTGGAATATTTTGAGAGCTCTTGCCAGATATCAGCAAGCTTTGCCTTAACTATTGATACATATCTTTTGTTTATATTTCCGGTAATGATTCTAGTAGTTTGTGGAACATGCTATTGTGCAAAAAAATCCCCCAAAAAACTAGAAGAGTTTGAAAATTTAAACGATGGCCTTTTTGATGTAAACTGCAACAACCTTTCTGGTTGATGGAGGAATACACCCATAAATCAGTTATTCTTGTCTTTCAATTTTTTTAGATCCCTGTAGGTCAACCAGATAGTATATTTGGATTTTATAAGAAAAGTATTGGTGATAAAAAGCAAACTGCATTTTATCACTTTCACTTCAGAAAATAAGGCTGTTGCCATATCTGGATCTGTATAAATCTAACTACAATCTTGACATTAAGACAGTACTCTTAAGAAATATATGCTGATCGGCTGTTATGCTTTTAAAAAAATGTTTTTACTTTAATAACACATCTTCAAATCGTGGCAAATTAAATGTAGCAAATCTGAATACTGACTAGTTCTGCTGAATAAACTGCAGACATTGCCGCCAACAGTTGTTTTTTTTTTTTTTTTAAAGAAACAAAGAAAGTTTACTAAACAGTGTGGCTTGTGCATAATCCAAAATAATGCAGACTAGTTTTTTTTTTTCAGAAAGATGCATTCCTGTTGATTTTTTTTTTTAAAGAAAATGAATGAACGAATGAAATCCCATTCAGCGCCAATACACTGGAATTTCACAATAAATCCATCCATCCATCCATTATCTATACACCGCTTAATCCTCACTAGGGTCATGGGGGGGGCTGGAGCCTATCCCAGCTGACTCGGGTGAAGGCAGGGGACACCCTGGACAGGTCACCAGTCTGTCGTAGGGCTACATACAAAGACAAACAAGCACTCACACATTCACACCTACGGGCAATTTAGAATGATCAATTAACCTCAGCATATTTTTGGACTGTGGGAGGAAGCTGGAGAACCCGGAGAAAACCCACGCATGCACAGGGAGAACATGCAAACTCCATGCAGAAAGATCCCGGGAAAGCCGGGACGCGAACCAGGGACCTTCTTGCTGCAAGGCGAAAGTGCTAACCACTACGCCACTGTGCAGCCCCCACAATAAATCTCAGAGATTAATATCCAAATGTGTATGTCTGTAAGCAGTAGATGGTGTGGAGAAATTTGGGCAGACTGATCTTTTGAATTGCATCTGATTTCCTCAGGACAGCTGTAGACAGTTTTTAAAGGAAGGAGGCTAAATCTGTCAAAATCAAGAGAGGAGCTTCAGCCTGTTTTTGATGATGCGACTCAGTGGCAGAGGTTTGTCTTTTCTGTCTTCTCTTTCAGCTTCACTCTATCACTTTATGTGGTAAGGCTGATAGTACCCTCCACTCTCACACTCATGCACACTCACTCACCATTAGTGTGTCACCTGTTCCATCAGTGACTTGTGCGTCCCCTGTGGTTGAGTATATAAGTGGATGTTTCAGAGCGATTTGTTCTGCAGTGGTAAAAACAGACATTGTTCCCTGGACTTCGATCCCCCCTCCCTCGTATTTTGTTTCTCTGTCCTTCTCATTCACTTGATCTCTTGCTCCATTGCTCTCTCTCTTTGCCTCTTGCTCTTTTTTTAAAACAGACTCCTCACCCTAGTATTAGATGTGTTGTTATTGTTGTTCTATGAATAAGAGATATGTAGCCTCAGGCACTTAGAATGGCACTCTACCTTGCCGCACTGTAAATACTGTGTGGCAGAGTAGGCTGTATATATGCATGTAAACACATACGCACACACACACCAACAAAATAGGCCATCTGAAATAATGTAATATTAAGCAGTTTACGTACACACTTTGAAACTCAGGCAATTTGGCATTTTTCTGTTTTGCAGCAATGAATGAAATTATAATTTATAACCACGTAGTGCCCCATTTTCTCTTTCGTCTCTCAAATGTGGAAATGCATATGCAGTGGTAATAAGGAAATAATAATTTTCTGCACTTTGTCAATGGTTGTCCTTGTTTGTGAGAATTTGCAGATTTCGTGGTTTTTATTTTAATGGATAATACTTATTCGCTTGACTACTTTCTAGTCTGCTGTACCCTCCTTTCTACAAAGATAGTAAAATGGATGAAAGCAAGACGATGGCCCTTTTCCATTTTCTCACTTTAGTTCGATATCTGACAAGAGTTCAACCAATTAAAAAATGATTATGCCATCTCTTGGCTTACACTGAAAGCAGTGTACTTTAATGCCAAAAAGAAATAAGTTTCCTTTGTTTTTTTCTGTTGAGCAGTCAATTAAGACTTTGCCCTTCAGCTCAGTCCAGGCATCCAGAGAGTGAAATATAAATTCCACAGCCAAATCCTCCTAATTTTCTTTAGTTTGACCTAATTTTAAGGAAGTATGTTTGAAGGAGTTTTCGCTTTTTGACAGCACGTAGCTCTTGGCTGCGTTTTGAGGACTTTATTCTTTTTTCCCTTCCTTTTTTATGGTCTAATCTACATATCTGTCTCATACTATCTGGCTCTCCATTTCGTTTCCTTTCACTGTTTATCTGAACACACATACAGACGCATCCTTGAATAAACCCTCCGTATACAGATGTAGAACTTCAAAAGATTTACACAGGAGGAAAATAAACCAGGACTTTATTTGGCTGTGACGTGTGTGCACGTAGTTCAGTTGAAAATGGTTTGATATAAATACACATATTCTCATTTTAGAAAGCTCAATCTCTCTGTTCCTTTTAAATTATACAAGGCGTTATTTATAAGTGAGAGGCATTTCTTCCTCCCTCCATGTTGCTTAATCTTTACGCTGAAGGCAACTTCACCGTCCTTTGTTTTAGTCGTGTTCTTCTGTATGTCCTTCACCGTTTCCCTTCATCATATCCCCGTTCTCTTCGTCTGCCTTTTGCCCCCCTCCCATGCTTGTTGTTTATTTGGCAACCGTCGCTTGGGGCATATGGAATCTAATTTAGCCAGTAATCAAGAGCTTGAACTGGTGTGTGTGTGCATGTGTGTGTTTTTGCTTGTGTGTATGTATATTTCCTTCTGCTGGCATTGAGCTAAGATAGACTCTTCTCATTTACCCAGACCTTACAGAGCCAGAAGAAAGCAAAGTCAAATGAGAAGGAAGTCATGTTTTCAAGCAACAACTTTCTAATTTTATCACAGTAATGCCTTTGATGAGTATTTTTGTGTTGGTGTGTTTAGCAGAACCCTGCCACAGTTTTGAATTCAACTAAACTATAATAAATAAATTATCACATTTTTGCATACATTGGGGAAAAAAAGCTTTTACTAATGGTGCTGTATTAGTCTTTTTAATAAATTAGTTTAAATGTAATCCAAGCTATTTTAATACTTGCGTAGTGGCAGTAAATACAGTACACTCAGCTGCTAGGTCACAAGGTCCTGTTCACCTGCCACCAGTTTAGCAGCTTACTGAATATTACCAACCTGGGTGTCAGGACACCGTCAATCACCAGCGTAACCAAACAATTGTTCACTTTTACACGCTCTAATTTTTACTGTCAAATGCAATGACATGCTGGCAGTGTAGAGCCACCTGTCATTAAGGAGAGCAGCACAGTAACACTAGCGGGCTGAGGTAAACAAAATACCGTAGAGACAGTAAACAAAAAGAAACACATCAACAAAGGTTACAATCCATTAAAATATGCCTGTATTGTTCAGTAAATTTGACATCCTTGGTTTCTTATGGTGTGTCCAATTGTAGTTCAACAGCACAAAATTTCCAAAGGTTAATCAAAGACTGCCAAAAATAATCAGCTTTGTAACTTTGTCCATTTGACCTATAGCATTTCTTCTTTGGAAATACAGTGTACCAATGACGGTCTTTAAAAACACAATTCAGACATCCAGGGTTTCATTTGTTGGTGCAGTGAAGAACTGATGTTGTGGACTAAAATCGAAGTCCAGATTGGTTGCAAATGAATTTAGTTGTAGACAAGTTGGTGCTGTCATTGTGTTTTTTGTTTTGTTGTATTTTTGTTTAGTTTTCTTCTGCTGGCTAAGAACACTCTGATATGTAGGCATTACTGCTTACTGTTCTATATATAATGTTCCTCTATTTCAATGTTTGCTGATAAGTAAGTGTAAGTGTCAATATCCAGGGTGATTTGGGAAGATGTTTTTTATAACTACAGTTTCAGTGCAGTGGAAACATCAGTTATGTCCAGCAGTTGTGGCTCCACCAAGTCGACAACATCAGCCCAGCTTGAGGTCGACGATGTGCTGCCAGCAAGCAGCTTGTCCTTGGGACTTATCACAGAAACTACAGGAGCCGCCTTTAATGCTGTCATCAGTCTGTCGCTAACCCATGCCAGTCCCTCATCCAAAACATCTCTTGGCCACAGTCTTGTGTTACCATTACTCGGTCAAAACATCCATAAAGTTCTTACTGGCTCTGTCTGTCTCTTAAATGGCCCACTGTGTGATATGATAAAGCTGAGTATCACAAATTGCAGTGTTCAAGCTGCAACTCATGAAATAAATAAATGAATAAATAATTTAAAGCCTCTTATAAAAGTACACGCCAAACATCTTTGTAGTCTTAATTTTTAAAGGTTTATCTAAATTTGATAGCTAAATAAGAGCCATTGAATAATTGCTATTTATATTGCAAATCGTTGATAATTTCTTTCAATAATCAATTGATTATTCAAACCCAAAGAATCAATCTCAAATAGTTTGCTGTTTCAATGAGCAAAGCTGAATTAGATGGACTAAAAGACACCTCTCAGAAAAACTAGATATTTTAAACTTGGTGATGGAAGAATGCATAAGTAGGTGCAACTATTAAACTTGCTACTAAATGTGTACAATTTAATAAAGTCATCATGGCTTCTAGGTCCAAAGACAACACTACACATGAGCAAATACATTGATGCTTAATATGTCAGTTCTTTCATATGTAGTGAAATCGCTTCAGTTTGCTACTAGGAGAGTTTTTAATTAAACTGAACTGGACAATTCTATTTGTGAATCTTTCTTCTCAAACATATCAAATGTACTTCATATGCAGGGTATTTTGCTGCCATGGTCAGCCCTACTCTGCGCTGAGGGCAGAATGCAGCACAGGAAAGTGTAGCGGTGGGCAGTCTGATTCTCATAGCTTCACTGTATTCTACTTTAGCCTTTGTAGAGAAGATTTTGGCAGGCTAGATAAAGCACAGCAGTCAGAAGTTACACAGAAAATAAATATGACTAGAAGGGAAAGAAAATTGGAAATAAAACAACTTGAATTCCAAATTCCCCATCTCCTTCATAAGCAGACCTGCTTGATCCATGCAATGTTGGCATTGCTATTTATTGCATCGAATAAATGTGAACATAATCACAAAGTGATATATTAAATTACTCCAGTTTCCTCTGAGAGTGAAGATGTTTTCATGTATCTCAAAATGTGTTTCCATCTGGCTGTGTTTATGTACTTTTTCAGTTTGCGCATAAATAAAAGTCAAAAAAAGTTTAATTACCCAAAGGTTTCTATTCTCGGCTGAGCTACATAATGACTGAAAGAGCAATAGAAAGAGACTTGGCGAATAAACCCTGACGTGCATGAAGTGTATGACTTGCCACACATGCTTATGCTCAACTGAGGAAACCACCAACAGTAAAATGAGGAGAATGTAACATTCCTCAAATCAAAGCATGACTCAAACATAAATGCCACATTTGCATTGCCTCTTCTGATTTCTGTGCCATCTTCCTCTGCAAAGGCATGGTGGAACCTGACTGCTGAAGTTGCACCAACAGCTACTTATCCAAATGCGACCAATTAAATGTTTGCATAATGGTAGAGGATGAAAACTCACATTAATGCACGTTCTTTTGTTTGATTTCTGGAAATTTGTGTGTGATGCATTTGGAATGAAACCTGACTTATACCAAATGTCTACAAATGGTTTGCAGGCACGTAAGTATGCATATTTCTTAAAAAAAAAAAAAAAAAAAACCAAATTCTGTAAGGCTAATTCAGTATTACTAATCACTGATCTGTTTTACTGCTAAAATAAATAGGCTAATCTTTGTTGTACAGGCTGCATTTAATCTTGTACTTTCCCTTTTTTGTTTTCGTCAGCCAGCATAGTCTACATACTAATAAACTACATACAGTGACTAAAAATTTTCAGTTAATTTTTAAACTTTTACATCCCAAAACCAATAACATAAAAAAACTATTTATTTGCATCTTTATCATACCTGAATTCTTCAACAAGTAGACAGGATGGATGGATGGATGGATGGATCTATATACATATATAGATATAGATAAATATGTAAATAATCAATTGCAACAAAGTGCAGTTGTTCTTGAGCCTGTGAACAAAAGCCTGGATTTTTTTTGGAAAGCATTTCTGTGTATGCATTTTACCTCTCATTTCCTCTCCATTCTCTCCCACCAATCACAATCAACACACTCATTCTGATGGTTTTAATGAAACTGCTTCCTGTCTTTGTGATTTAAAATAAGTCTGATCCAGGTTTTATGCCAGACTCACATTTTTGCCAAGCACATTTCAGTATGTCTGTAAAGTGAATGGTTTTAATTCTTGTATTTTTTTTTCATGTGCTATATATTGAGCACTACATATACTTTAAAGATCTATGGATTATTACATGTGAGAAAAAGTACATAGACAAGGACAGGGACACCTTTACGTTTTAACCCTGTGTGCTGTTTTCATCCAAACCAAGACCAAACACTTTATTTGGAGCAGCATCTCTCTTTGCAGTTTCAGTGGGAGTCCACTATCTTCTGGCAGAGTACCATTGCCTCAAAAGGGCCTGAATATAATTATATAGTGATAGTGATAGTTTATATCACTAGTTATTAATATCGCTTCATATGAAAAATTTTCATCTGTATCACCCAGTCCTCGTGATGATCTTCATCCTATGCGCTTCATACTCTGCTTCAAACCACACATTACAGCCTGTGGAAACCAAAATCCCTGAAGCCAGTAATGATTAAAACAAACTCAAATTTAGAGTCTAACGTGGGTATGAGAACATTCAGCTGAGGGGATGGGCAAAGTTTTTGACTTGAGGTTGATCAGTTTCACCAAAAACGAGGTCCTACTGTTTAGTGAAGAGGCGTGGTGTCATAAATCTCACTAGTTCACCGCTTATATTGCCTTTGGTTTGTGTGCAAATGGAAATTAGTGGGTTTATTGGGGAGACTTTTGACAGACTAGCTGTTGGCCAGGCACAGTAACTTCTTGATTCTTGTCAAGACAACGCTGAGGTTTCCAGTCGAGATTTCAGAGTCTTCATAATCCTGCTCTTAAAGTCTCATTGACATTATGGCACTCAAGTTGAGAGTAGAGCTGAAAGTGAGAGGATGCTCTGACTCAGCAGAGCGACATGTATTTGGTGTTCCAATCCAAATAAAATATGGACATCAATTGAAAATATTTAATTTTAACGACTATGGTAATGATGTGAAATATATTTAAAAAAAAAAAACTTGTTTGACTACAGAAAACAGCTTTTGTCATTACTGACACTTCTGTTGGTCTACTTCAGGACTCCATCTAATGCTGTTTTACAATACTGTGCAAGCTTTTTGGCTAAGTCTAAGATGTAGCTGAATCAAAAGTAATGCCATGGATAGTTTTTATCAGTTCACGTCATACAATGTGCAATAAACTGACATACATATAAATGAAATTGACATTTGATGTGACTACTTTTTGGCTTTAAAGTAACACCAATTTTCCTCTCTAGTTTTTGAAGATGCTTTGCTTTTAGGTTTTAAAAGCATCTTAGAGAACTTGCCACAGTTCTTCTGTGGGTTTGGCTCTGTTAGTTTTGACAATTTTTTTTAAATTTTAATCCCAGACTGGCACCATTATGTTGAGAGAAAGACTCTGTGGGAGCCTTACTCTTTGTTGCAGGATTCCTTGTTCCCGCCTCTAAAGATATCTTTATGACTCTGACTATATGTTTGGGTTTGTTGCAAAATACAACAAAACATTTCCATTGGTTGAACCAGTACGCCTCACATTTAGCATGTCAGTCTGTCTGTGTGTTTTTTTTTCCCCATGTGCATTACATTTTAGTTTGGAGATTGTCTGCTCTTTGAGTTGCTGTGGCTTCCTCTGCTGCTCTGGGAATGCTGAACTCCCACTAGTTGCTCTATTAAACTGCGTGCTATGCCCTTTGCTTTGACTCACAGGTGACTCTACAGCTTGGGGCTGGCCTGTAATACTGAGTCACTGCAGTTTGGTGTTCTTTTTCAGCTTTACTTCATGATATTTTGTGTACAAGCTGAGCACTGCATATATACTTGTGACATTTGTTTTCTTGTTCACCATTTGCCCTATTACAGATAATAGTGCATTACAAAATGTGTCTTTTTGGGTGTTTTAATGCCCTAAATGTACTTTATTGGTGTTATTAACATTCTGCTTATGTTTGCTTTTATTAACTAACTTGCAGCGTTCTTTCTCCTGCTGATGCTAAATTATCTAATTTCATTTGATATGCCAGTTGTAAACACTGATGCCACGTATAAGCAAAGTTATTTGGGGTGTCTGGTAGGGCTGAACAATAAATTACTTTTAAATCAAATCGCAATTTGCAACACTGCAATAAGCACACAGAAAGGCTGCAATTTAGGATATATGAGATGTGACCATTAAATAAAGACAATAATGCTGTCTTTCAGCTTTACTGAAGCTTTCCGGGGTTGTGTTCGCTCACCTACTTATTAATTAGTAGCCACATCTTGTGCAGTTTGCAGTGTTGCTGATCCATAATTTAAACTGTTGTGTCAGTGATTTTAGAAAGTCCTCGTCTGGTGTCACTTTTGAAGGTGTTTCATGTGGTTGTGCTGTATCACATGGTTTAAATCTATGACACTTTGAATATTGACTTAAAGCTTGCCTTTAAAAAAAAAATATATATATATATTACACATCAAAGGGGTAACTGCATTACTTACCAGAAAAATTGCAAATACATTTTCCCCATCTTGTCTGCAAAATGTTCAGCCCTAGCATCAGGTCACTTTTGATTTGGAGTAGGGATAACAGATTGCTTCATTTGAGCAGGGTAGGCCAGTAGCCCTCAGTAATTATGAATGCACTGCTGAACTGTCAGTAATAAGCCCACCATTAGCCTCCGCTGCTGGCTCCACACCCATCATTCATGCACATTATCAGCTCTTTTGTGCTGTTCCTCTGTGGGAGTGGGCAGCTTATTACATGGTGTTTTTTCTTTATCCTTTATCATTGTCAGAATAATTTTTAGTCACCTCTAAGTGATCAATGTATGTCACGGCATCCTCTTCATAACGTCATGACACAGAAGGTCACTGCTTACACTTACTATTGCAATGCACTAATAACGTGTGGATGCACCAGTCTGGAGCCCTGAGCTCATCTTAAATGCCTCTGTGTGTCTCTATGTGTTTCAGGGCGACTATGATCCAGTCAAAACCCGAGTTCTCCACCTAAAGATGAACCCCACCACTGCTGCCAAGCAAGAGCGCCAGCAGGAAGTGGAGGCTCTTCGGGAGGAGGTGACATGTCTCAGGGACCTCGTGCGCTCTTTGCAGGGTGGAGGAGCTGTGTTGCATTCACAAGACGACTCCAGTATACACACCACCAGCCTCAGCTTCAGTTTGCCACCATCAAAGGAGGTGCTGGGTAAGATCCACAACACAGACACACTTTTTACAGGCCGGCTTGTACTAAATTGGCTCATTAGCTTGAACTGCCGACTTAATAAAGGAAACAGGTTTGGGTAGCTGCAATGGCTTTTCCATTGTTCATCACATTTCCACTACCATTTGTTTTTTATGGAGCTGAACACAGTTTTCACAGCTGAGGTGAGGGCCAGAGCACACATTATATGAAAAATAAATCTCAGAGAACACAGAATATATTACTTAAGTACACAATAAGAACATGTGCGTAAAAGGGCTTGATAGCTATTGTTTTAAACAAACATCCCTATGCTTGAAATGTTTTGCATGTGCCATAATCATTTCACTCAGTGTGATCGGCTAAATAAGGGTGAGATGAAGCAGAGTTTTATTTGAACACTGTATTATGATTAAACAGTTACTTGTTTTATGGCTTATCGCTTATTCTTACGTGGTTCATTGATGTTTTAGGTCATTTAGGCGTCTGTCTCTTAGGTGAGTGTATGTCAGACAGTCAGAGGCAGGTAGGTGTAGTCATGACAGGGTTAAACGTGTAATCGGAGTTCATGGCAGTTCAGTGACAGAATGACTGTTAGCTAATTTTCTTCGTTGGGCCACAGTGCTCTGCGCTTTCACTGTCTCTCTTGCTTGCTGACACATTCTCATTTTTCTCGCTGTCTTCTCCTTTTCCGACTTGCAGCCTTCTTTTTTCTTTCTGCACTTCCTTTCATTCTTGTCTTCTGTCATTTTCCCTGTCCCTGACACATTCCTTTTCTGTGCCACTTAATTTAATATGAAACAATAATTGAGTTTCTAACCAGTATGCTCAATTTAAACTGTAGTAGATAATGTAGACCTAGGGTGTGATAACTGTTCTTATCTTTACACCACAGTCAATGCAATGGGATGTTGAGAAACGTATCTCGGATCAAATGAATCATTTTAATGGCTCAGAGATAATATAGAAAAGCTTTACTCCATGTACTGGGTTTGATTTCACCTCGCTGTCAGTAATGCTAGAATCTCACCATAGGATTTGAGAGTGCAGTTCAAAAGTTACATATTTAACTTAACTTTTTATTAATAATGTCTTGCAAAAGAAGTGCTTCATACAGCGATAAACTTGTTATTATAGTGTGGCAAAAGTCCCAGATTGCTCCACAAGTAAAGATGTTTTAACAGTACTAAAACTCTTAGTGATAGTACTTGATCTGGTGCTTTAACAGTACTCTTGTTTCTTTTTGTTCTTTTTTTAAGAGAAAAAATGAAACAAATTAAGAATAGCATTAAAATTATTTTGTTTTTTTCATTCTTCAGTTTTAAGTACAAAACTGACACTGATCAGTATTAATAGTTTAGCTTATTTAAACAGCTGGATTTCGTCTTCTCAAATACCAGTTAGAGAAATGGTGAAAATGAAACCAAAATTTATCTGAGACCCTCAATTCTTTGCTTTTCTGAGTGATCTGAAAGTGAAACTGTGATATTTTGAACCATAGTTCAGGTGCTGCTCTGATCATTTCAGACTAAGTTTATCAATGCATGAATGGCTGAACAGTCAGCTGACTAATAGTTGCTTTTAACCATTAGCCTGTGTTTGCATGGTGTAGTGAACTCTGCATGTGGACTCTTGCCTGCTCACATATGGAACATACCTCAGGCATGGAGAGAGAAACTACAAGCCAGGTAGTTGTAACTGTGCATTTCTTTGCCTGTATGTGATGCTCTTTTGCTGAATGTGTTTCTGCTCTTACATACAAAACACTAGTTGCACTTGTGTAACCAAGGTGAGAGCTGCTTCTCATACACTTGCTCAGAGAAGGAGAACTCTGTCCTGGATTGGGAATAGTGAAAATGCATCATATAATGAATTAGAAGCTGAATGGGTGTTGCCCAAAATATTTAAGAAAACATTTGAGTGACCCAGTCATTTAATAATCCAGAAGGAGAAGTGCTGTGGTGTATTTTAGAGAGAAAGTTCACTTCTGGTGAATCCCCTAATTCCAGAGCATCAAAATACTCCAGATAATTCAGTAAGAATCATCGGACCAAATCTGCTCTCAGCTAGTCATTTTAATAGTTTATTTATGATTTCAGAAACACTAAAAAAATCTCTCCAAAGTGTAATATTTTATTTAACTACAGCATTTTATGGTACCAAGGAATGTTTTCATTGTTAGTTGGCTGCCTGCTGACATATGTTGGTAGTTACCTTAATAACTGGAGAGATCACATTTTGCATCGTTTTGGAAAACATTCATGTTGCAGGGATGATATAATAGTCGCTACCGCTAATGCTACATATTAATGAATTGGAGACTACTGCCGGACTAATTCAGCCATACATGTTCAATGTCAAAATCGACTCGGAAGAATAATGGTACAGAAAGCATCACCGATGGTTGACAAGATTTGTTCCTTAGGTTTGTTACATAGAAATCACTGCATGTCTGAATCCATCATTTTTACATGATTATCACTACAATGCTGTTTTTTAAAGGTGGAAATGCTCTAGTGTTGACTACATAATTCACTCATTATGTGTTCTCCAACAAATAAAAAATCATCATGAGGATATATTAACAAACTAAAAAAATACTGATTTTCACTGGAGGGAGTCTTTAAACCGACTGATTCATTGACTCCTACCCAGGTTGAGGACACATCTGTGCACATCCAGTATCATCTGTTTTAGAATTTATCGTGGCCTGTATCATGTTACTATATAATGTTTGCTGGGAGCATCAGTAATCTCGTTACTCAAACGTGATTTTTTTTCAGCAATATGAGCAAATGAATTGCGGGGTTGGAAAAGCTTTAAAAAGATCTAATTGTGTAAGAGTCAACCCCCTGCAGAGAGTCTTCCTACAGCCTCTCTGTAGTCTTCTCTCAATATCGGCTGTATACTGCAGCACGAGCAGTGGCTTTTAACATGTATGGAGTGCATTTGACGTCAGCGGTTGACTTTTAAGAGTAGATCGGGAGTTATGGAAGAAATATTTGCTCCTTCTCTTTGGTGCCCAAGGTTGCAACCTAGTAGGTCTATCCCAATCCAAAAGTTGTCCATGTTTGTGATCATGACAGTCGCATCAAGATTTTTGTCAGTTATAATATTTCGTGCAAATATAAAATTCTTTCAATTTCTCAAAACCATGTGAAGATTTTTGAACAGTATCAGTAGTGACACTGATACTAAAGTGGCAGCTTTTTGTTTGTCCCGGTTTTTCTGAATACAATATCTGAGGAATGCTTTGAAAGAGTTTCTTCAAATTTGTTTCAGTTCACTTGGATTCAAGGATGAACTGATTAGATGTTGGTTGTCAAAAGTCAAGGTCACTGTGACCTCACATGTATCCTGTCATTATAAATACAGTATATCAGGAACGCCTGGAGGGAATTTCACTACATCTGGCACAAATGATGACTTAGACTCAAGAATGAGCAAATGAGAATTTGGTAGTCAAAGGTCACTGCATGCTCATAACTCAAGAATTCATCGGCTAATTAAGACTAAAATTTTCCACACGTCTAATATGATAAAACGATGAAGTGATGACATTTTATATCCTAAAAGTCAAAGGTCAGAGTCCCTGTGACACATAATGTTCTGCAGAGACTCTTTTCTGTTCATTATTCAACACCATCAAAAGAAGAGCATAAGGGGATATTTCACATTTGGTGAGATATTGAATCAGTGACACCAATCTTAGGTGCCCAGCTTGAAACTGTTTGATTATGTAGATCTTCTGTGCTGCTGGGTTGAGGATGCTGGAGAATTTTCTGAATATAACTGCAAGGCTCATTTCTTTAAACATATACAAGTGCATACTGTGGGAATAGTTCAGTTTAGGGTGGCACGGTTGTAGTCAAAATAATATTTATGATTATTTTAATCGAGATTGTGAATAGTTATTACAATTATTCATTGATTTTAGTGTAAATCCTAAATGTGAAGCATAAATGAAATTGTACCAGAAATGCTGCGCTTGCTGAACATCTATTGATTAATAGATACAGTATCTATTAGTATCACACTACAAGGTACCTGTTCGTTAAACGTCTCACATGCAAGCTACAGTAGATACTTGCTACACAGCTGCACACAGAAAAGGCCCCAGTCTTAGCAATCAGTTACTGCAACTACTCAGACAGGTGTGAGGCTAAAAATGACTTTGAAAGGAGTGAAATAAGACAAATAATTCTAGTGTCAGATTTACTAAAGTTGAAAGCAAATAATGTATTCCACTACTTTATCTTTTGAGTTTTCTATGAGTGCAGCATGTAAAATGTAAATGTTGCAGTTGAACAAGTTCATTTAATTGTGGGAAGCCATGTTTGCAAATAGTATTTGATTTATTGTACAGCCCTAGTTCAGGTTGAAGAATAAGTAGGCAAAAGCATGTAATGAAGAAGCTTTTTCAGCAGAGGAATTTTCTTGACAACCTTTTTTCCCCAGTCTTAGTGTACCCAGATCTATTGAGAACAATTAAGGGCAAAAGTCAGAAGTCAGTAACTTTGTAAAATAAAAAAAAAAATAAATAAATAAATCAAAAGTTGGTGTTTTAAAAAAAGAAAAGCTTACTGCTTACTCTATATATTGGCACAACTTTGTGTGCACTTGTGCATATTTGTCTTTCTTATCGCACAGGTAATGGCATGTCCATGTCATTGTGTCAACATCAGTGTTTCTACATGTTAGAGTAAATGCAGGTGTTTCTGAAACTTGAGAATTGCAAGTCATTTCCAGGGCAATTTGATGACTGTCATAAAGTGACAGTTTTGTCACAGTCCTGAAGTCTTGAGACAGTATTTATCAGCACTGACTGACACTTGACAGGAGCCCAGGAGACAGACAGACACAGAGACCGACACACTCTGACTCTTAAGTTTATACTTTCCAGCCATTCACTTGTTTAATAATGACAGATAGAACATAATAGGCTAAGATGTTTGAAGAGAAGATGATGTGTAAAAATAATTATCAATCACAGGAGGGTTAGAAGCCTGGGCAGTGAAAATGCGCTAACTGCTCTTGAAGCTATGTGTGACAGTGCAGGGTAATAAGTGAATAGCAGTTGTGGTAAGTAAGGTATAATTCTCTGTAGGTGGACATAAGAGCAACTTAAAGGCTTTTGACTGTTAAAAATTCACCAAATGCTTAGCTTTTCAGAGGTGCTAAGTAATCCTTTTAACTGCCTTGATCACTTTGTTTTTCTCTTCTAATTCTCTGTCTGGTGCTTCTGTCTGTTTTTTTTTTTCTAGTATTTCTAATATTTTTAACTCGGACAGAAATGAGAAATGTAATTTGGTAACTCTAATTTACATGTTGATACTCACTGCTATTTAATCAGATCAATCTGTCCACCTTTTAGTGTTGTGTTGAGAGAGAATGCACTCTTTCTGGGTCAGATCAAAGGTTTCAAATTAGATAAATTTTTGGAAGTCATACAAATAGCGATTAAATGTTGTTGACTCCTGATGACTCCAATATCAATGGTGATGCCAGCAGTACTAGAGACTATGCTCGGTGTGGATAAAAGCTTGTCCTAGCTCTCTGACTTTGTGGTCTAATGGTTCCATAGTGCATATATCAATCTGTTAAGTGAACAGTAATGACAGCAACTGAGTAAAGGTCTGCCTCTTTGTAGTTTTACTGTATGCTTACACTACAGTACACAACAGCACACCAATGTACAATATCATTTTACAGTAATTTTCATGTGATCGTGCTATGGAAATCACAGGTGTGTTCTGTGTAATTTCGAATTGTTCTAACTTATGTCACTTTTGTAAACTATTTTTGATTGTTCATAAAAGGAAATTCTCACCCTGTCTACTTAGACATAATGCAATTATTGAGAGTGATACAACTAGAATCATTTTGCATTTAACAGACCCAAGGGTGTACTCACTTCTGTTACAAGTGAATATATCCATGCGCATTCCCACACTCTCATGCATAACCCCTTTATCTTTTTCCATTATTGATACTTTTGTAAGTACCCCCCTCCATAACAAGTAATTTCTCCTCAGATGAACTCATTTCTCTGACTTTCTAAATCAAGTCTTCAGATTAAAGTAATTATCACAAATTGATGTTCAACAAATTAAAGTCAAACCCATTGGTTTTCTGCTCTCTAGGATTGTCTCTGCTCCCAGGTAGGAGATACAGCTGACTGCTTTAGTCATCACTACACACTGTGCATTATGGTATTTTGTAGACCCTAAGTGAGCAGATGGACTGCTGCAGGGAGTGTATAGTTGAGATGGAGCCGTCCATCTATGCTGCATGAGCTTAGTGAGTTGAGTATGTGCTTGTGGAAAAAGTCTTGCGCATGTGGCTGAGTATTAAGCATGGGCTGTCTGAGTCACATATGTATTTAAAGAATGATGATATAAAAATATAACCAACCATGTGTACTGTACATTCCAGACTAGCATCAAAATTGTATGTGTATTTTTCCAACTTTTGTGTATGTTGCAGATCTACGTAAACAGATGGAGAGCTCAGAGCTTAGGAACCAGAGGCTCAAGGAGGTGTTCCAGAGAAAGATTCAGGAGTTCCGCACAGTCTGCTACGTCCTGACCGGCTACCAGATCGATATTACCACCGAGAACCAATACAGGCTCACCTCGGTCTATGCAGAACAAATGGATGACTCATTGCTCTTCAAAAAGGTATGTAGACTTTCCAGTAAAAGCTGGGCAATGTGGCCACAATCAAATATCACAGTGGTTTTGACTCATACTCCAATGTTAAAATAAAATCATGTGCATTCAAAGACTCAAACAATATGTTACATAACCTAGAAAAACACAGACTGAAACTAAATCACAATATTGCCATAACCAAAATCATATATATCCAGTCTCAAACATTGATATCGGTATTATCAGTGTTTTTTTTGGCTTTGTGTACCTGCACACTTGATTAGATCAGATTGGATTGCAAGTCGGTATGAGCCGCTGGCAGTGTGCATCTCTATAAGCGCATGCACAGTGATCATTAAACAGAAGTGTGAAGCTAAAATGAGCACACTGTCAACATTCAAAATTCCTACAGGCTGTAGCATCTGTGGGAGTGCTGATATCTGTCTCAGTGAGCTCTTCCACAAACGCTTGAGGAAGTGTGAATTTGACCTTGCAAGGTGTTTTTTTTTCCTTTTTACTGTATACCCCACATCCAAGTTTATGCACCATTATGCCACGTTATAGCTTTGTGCCTGAATTAGCCATGCAGTGAGAGGAACACTGTGCCAACAGAGACCCTTCTTTGCTGTGTGTTTTGAATGTGTGTGAATGCAGGAATATGTGCGCATTTGTGTGTGTTTGTGTGTGTGAGAGGAAGAGAGTGATGACTGGGCAGTGTTACAGGACTAGGCTGCATTAATCGATCACCACTCCCCATACACTCATTGAATGGGCTAAATGAAAACTGTGTGTGACTGTCCCTCAGCTGTTCAGCAAATCCTTTTCTTAACGGAAAAAGCATCCTGTTGTGCTCCCTTTGCACTTACCTCTTTGTCTCTTTTCTTCCCTTCATCTCTTCATCCAGCCCTGCTGTAGTCTTTCCCTCTTTATCTCTCCTTGTATATCTGTCTCTCTGTTAATCTGATCTGAGTGTGTAGCAGCGTCTAATTGCCATATTGTTGATGTGTTGTGTTATGGTATGGGGCCTCTCGCTAGAACAGAAACTGTGGAGAATCCATACTGGTAAGGTAGAAGGCTGCTTTATTATCTTGGCAGGTAATTACTGTGTTCAAGTGTTAGATGATTGCGACTGGTCGTTAGTGCCTTGCTCATGGATTCACACGAATGCTGGTAAAATAGAGAATAACATAAAAATATGAAACGGGATTAAATGGTGTTTTTGTACATGCACGTGTTTTTTTCTTGCTTGTGTGTCCAATCTGCTCCATCGAACCCACCTGCGACCCTGCCAGAAGAGATAATTCACTGTCAATATTTATTAACCTCAGACTCTGTCCATAAAACACACACACACACACACACACACACACACACACACACACACACACACACACACACACACACACACACACACACACACACACACACACACACACACACACACACACACACACACACACACACAATCGTAACACTCTCATGGTGCGCACTGTCACACTCAAATGCACACATACTTGCTCCAATCTCAACGCTGTCACACCACACAGCACCTCCTACCACCTCACCCTCCCTGCATCGGTTGCACATGCATACAGATGTACAAAGCTGCACACACACATACCCAAAGCAGATGCTTACACCTTCAGTATTAGTATTCAGGGTGTTCACCGCTGCCAGTGTGTATGACATGCACGCCTAGTGGCCTATGGGAACAGAAACGCCTGTACTACTAATGGAATACGATGCTCACTCACACTTGCACACACACACATAAAAGAACACCCGCGCTTAAAGAAACACACACAAATACACATGAATATAATATGTACATCACGCATTACATTCCTTTCAAGTGTGTGCACGAGTTTAATCTGGGTACGAGAATATCAGTGAACTAATTGTAGGATGAGGCAGGGGTAAGTGGAGAGAATATGGGGGATTTTGAACAGGAAGCATAGAAGTCTTTACAAATAGGATTCTAATGTTATTCACCTCAGCAACAGGGTTGCCAGATAATCCTGCTAATATTCCACTCTTGCAGCGGCACTTAAATCCCCCTCCTATGGTGTAAGCTGTTTAACCTGCAACAGTCCCGTCCCCACTCTCTTTCTCATGCATTCATTACTGTATGACTCACTCTCATTCAAATGTTTCTTCACTCTGTAATTGTATTCATTGTTCAGCCTTTTAAAGATTCCATATGGTGAAAATCCATTCTTATTGTGTTTTTATTTTTTTCATTTGTGTTTTTCTTTTGTGTTGTATGAAGTGGGAGGTGTACAATAAGAATGGTAAGAATATTAACATGCCTTTCCTCAAGCCCACCAGCAACTAAATAGCCTCTCAGCTTTACAAGCCAGCGAAATTCTTCGTGTCTATGTAAAACTACTTCAAAAAGGTTTCGGCCTCACCCAGAAACAAGTGGTGTCAGTCACATTTTAGGGCATGACTATGTACTATAAAACCATTTCTGTCCATTAAAACTCAAATGTTTGAAGCAATCAAAGAATAAAGTAGAGGAAAGATTTGAGCTGGCTGCTGTTGCTCCAGGACTAAAAGTCCGTCCACACAGAACAGGAGGCAGAAGCAGCCAAATGTGGCTTTGAACTCTTGAACCCTGAACCTTACTCACCCAAACTGCACCGTCTGACTTCTGTTTCCCAAAATGAAATCCTCTTGAATATTTGCCATTTTCAGCGTGATTATGAAATCATCCATGCTTTTGAGGAGAATCTGGAGGCTCAAGATGTGACTTTCTTTTGTGAAGGGATGGTGAAGCCTGAACATGGGTGGACCAGGTGCATGAAAGTCAAAGGAGAAACCGGCAGTCGTGACGCTAAAATTTTCCATACACCTTCCCCATCACCGTCCAATTCCTCAGAATGAGCCATTCTAAAGGAATGGAGAGCTGCTTCTGTTAACTGTAAAAATCTCAGCCACAAGCAAAGCATACCAAATACTGTGCTGTTGGCTACAAGAATATTTATGCACTTCCAGCATCTGTAGAACTGAATTCCTAGTGGATCACCTTTTTTAAATTGATGAAAACATCCCCTCAACAATAGGAAAATCCTTATTGTTAGCACCTTGCACGGGTACTGTGGCTAACTTTACCATTAGATTTTTACACATTATCAAATGTTAGAGCTCTTTGGAAGTTCTAATGCTGAAGGACATTAAGAAATGCTGGAAAGAGTGATTTAGCAACTAATAAAACAATGACTGGATATGCCCCACTCTGTCAGTCACTGAATAGAGCAGAAGCAGAGAGTCTTCTTCCTGAAGGGGGTTGTAAAGTTAAACAAATACTAAAGGACAAAGTATTGTAAAACAGTAAAATGTTCTGCCTGTAATTCATGTCTTTGTTGTTGTGAATGTTAAGGGACCAAAAAGGAAGTTATTTTCATTATATATATTTTAAATTAATTGGCCAATTAATCAGTTGTAGGAATTTTTTTCTGCCAAATATTAGAATCAAATCAAAAAATCCATATCTGTCTGGCCCTACTAAACAGCACGTTGGCGCTCTTGGTGGGAAATTTGAATACAAAAAACAAAAAACAAAAACAAGACGACACAGTCGACCAACATACAGTAATATGCAGACTCTGCAGGAAGGAGATTTCTTTTCACCGAAGCACTTCCAGCTTAAAGTACCACCTTTACGCAATTCTAACATGAACCTTTAAAGGTGTTTAATAAACACCTTAAGTGCATATATATTCTTTTCTTTCTTGAGTCTGTTTGCGCATGCAAAATGAAACGCAATTAATATAGATTAAAAATGAATGATATTTAATCGTGATGAATTGAAATTAATCCACAGCAACCCAGTGATTAATCTGATAAACTATTTTAATCGTTTGACAGCGCTAATTTTTTTTCTTTGTATTTTACCGTTCAACTGCTGGAGCATCCTGATTACCATAGCATAGTGAAACTCCTTTTCAGAATTGCTAAATTAACCACATCATTACAACTTTGAAAATGTAGATAGTATTTCTTCATTCTGGTCAACAGAATTGCTTCTACACATCCAAGTGGCATGGCTAGAGGGCTGGTGATGTTAGTCAGCTGTCAGTCAATCTGTCCAACACTGGCCAAAAGTGAACTACTGTCACAAGTATCAGGTGAAGTAACTTCAAATTTGACAGACATTTATGATCCTCAGAGACTGAATCCATGACTACTCATCCAGAACCACTTACAGAGCAAAATTACTGCTAACTGCACAATACTTAAAGTGCATTATGATATAATTTCACTATATTGTTCATCTTAGTGGAAATCTAACTTTCTCTAGACATAAGCTACACCATAAAGACTCTAACAGTAACATACAATACAGTACATCAAAAACAAACATAACATGTATAGCTTGAATAACTCTTTACTAAAGACATAAGTAGTAAAAATATAAATGTACGACTAAAAAAAATGTGTTATCAGAGCTTTGGTTAGCAACAATAATAAATATTATTATATTGTCAGCTTCCAGTCTACCTTGTGATTGGCACTAACACAGCCAGCTGGCAGGCTTTACGTATGCTAATCTCAGCATGTTACCATGGTGATATGTTAAGTGTATAGTCTGATAGTCCTGTTGAAACTTCCCGAGTTTTTTTTTATTGCAGTGAGTTTATCTTCTGTTTAAGCAAAATACACACACCCACAGCATTTGCCGTTAAATATTTTTTTAATTTTGTAAAAGAGAAGTCAAAAGGAATCTCATTGTGTTGGCACCTCAGAACTTTTGTTTTTGATCAGTTTTACAGAATCAAGTCAGAAACCTGATTGTGTGATTCTTTTAACAACTGGTTGTAAAATGGTGGGAGATCAAAAGTTGTGGTTGTCAAAGTCGACTGTATCTGTGGGGCTCTTTTAGTATTCTGTAAATAATAACCAATGCACCACAAAAGCTACTTAGCTGCAGATAGTTTATGTGGAGAAATGCTGTTTGTCAATTAATAATGGATTAATGCTATGTTAAAATAACTATGAAGCCAGAAGATTTTAAAAGGGAAAGTGTGCAGAAAGTGTTTTTGTGTATTACCCTGACTTGTGTGTGTGTTTGTGTATGTAATTGATATTTTTAGCTCACCCCTAGGTGAGAGGGCTGATTAGCATCAGTGATTAGGTATTCATGAGCTCTGCTAATCAGCGAGACAAACACCTTAACTGTGTGAGTGAGTGAGCTATTTGAACATTTTTCTTCCTGAAGTTTCAAGGAGAAGGAGGTACTGCTTGCATGTTTCATTAACATTTGTGAATTTAAAAACTTGAGATAAACACAAACTGGGCTGCACAGTGGCTCGGTGGTTAGCACTGTTGCCTCATAGCTAGAAGATCCCCAGTTTGCGTCCCGGCCTGAGCCTGTGAGCTTTCTGTGTGGAGTTTGCATGTTCTCCCTGCGCATGCATGGGTTTTCTCCGGGTACTCTGGCGTCCTCCCACAGTCCAAAAACATGCATCCATCCATCCATCCATCCATCCATCCATCCGTCCATCCATTATCTACACACTGCTCAATCCTCACTAGGGTCGTGAGGGGGCTGGAGTCTATCCTAGCTGACTCAAGGTGAAGGCAGGCGACACCCCGGATAGATCGCCAGTCTGTCGCAGGGCCACATATACAGACAATCACACTCGCATTCACACCTACAGGTAATTTAGAATAATCAATTAACCTCAGCATATTTTTGGACTGTGGGAGGAAGCCGGAGAACCTGGAGAAAACCCACGCATGCACAGGGAGAACATGCAAACTCCATGCAGAAAGATCCCGAGAAGAGTCCAAAAACATGGTGAGGTTAATTAGTGATTCTAGATTGTCTGTCGGTGTGAATGGGAGTGTGCTTGTTTCTCTGTGTAGCCTTGCGATGGACTGGTGACATGTCCATGGTGTCCCCTGCTTTCGGTCTAAGTCAGTGTGATGTCACATGATAGTTTGTTGGCAGCAATTAGCTTGCACCATAGCCAAAATGTGACATGTTTGTGTTTTGTTTTTTTGGTACGAATTACCTCCGCGGTGTTAAAGAAATAGTATTTCAATTTATTATATTAGCGTAGCGGCTAGAGACATGCAGTAGCTCAAATGAGGCAGTGCATGTCAAAGTTTCCTATCAAATTAGATTCCACTTGTGATGGACCTATGGGGCGTCCTGTGGGTCAGATGAGGCCTTGTTGTAGGAAGTAAGTGACTTTCTTGTGTATGTGCAAAAGTAATGCGACCACCTCGTAGCCGCAGGCACTGTGACGTGCATGTCGAGTTACTACAATCAGCCATAAAGAATTTAGAGAAGCCTGAACTTCAATATAGCCCTTATCCAAAGTTGTGCACCATGTTTGTTGCCTCAATGAGGAAAATAGAGGCCTGGCTCATGCAATGTTAGAGCACTGTCTCTGCTCATCACTGCAGAGTTTGTCCAGGCAGTAAGTGTAGCTAGAGTTGTCAGCAGGCTTGAGTGAAGACCCTTAGCCTAAAACCAGAGGTCTTCTTACCATGGTTCGGAGCTGCAGATCTGGAAGGGTAACCCTAGGCTCCTTTTATACTTGCTAGCAACTTTTTTTAAGAGTTGGGGCTTGGGGCTTATTGTGTTAAGAACAATGAGACTTAACTAACTTGTTACAGTTAACCTGAATGCATCTGTTTCGGGCAAATTTACTCAGAGGTGATTCTGTTCAGGAATTAAGCCAATCGACCTCTTTGCAGGGAAAAGCCAAGAACAATCCTTCATCCTGGCTATGTTTTGATTTAGAGTGCAACAGAAAAGCCCCCTGTTCATAGGGGGTTTGTTGTGCTTTTCTAAGAGAGAAAAGTGAGGGATAGTGGTGCACTGCCCTACAATGAAATAAGTGTTTACCCATTTTAAATACTAAAAAAATAGAAAATCAATATGTGGTGGCCGTTGTTGATAGTTTGGTCGGCCGCCACAAATACACTGATTTATGGCAAACACTGAAGCCTAAAAATGTTTTCAGTTCATTATGAGACTGGCAGGGCAAATCAGGCCATGGCGGGCTGCCACATTCTTGGTAATTAATGGGAAACATTACTTTTGTCAGATAAATTCTGAGATTGAGGTTCATGTTGTTCTTATTTATAGCTGAGTTGATCAACTAAGTTGAGTCAGATCAGTTTAAACAGTAAGAGTAGACAATCAAGTCTTACAAGTTGTGTCTCCCTGTAAGTAATCTCCCAAAGCAGACCCACTGCTGGGCTTAAACACCTCTGCTATTGATTAGCTCATTAACAAATAAACAAACACGCACAGAACTCTGCTCTCCATAGCAGTCGTAAAAAACTTCTCAATGTTCTCTGTCGACTGACTTTTTTTTTGTTGCTTTTTTCATTTCTTTCCTTCTCTCCTTTGCTCTCTCTTCCTTGTCTTTGCTTACTAATGAAAGGAAAAGAAAATGTCTCAGGCCAGCTCACTGAAACATACTCCCAATTAACTGTCAACCCTCTCACCAGAGAGATGGAGTGAAAGAAAAATGTATGGAGAGAATGTGGATGGTAGGTGATACATGGGCCGAGTTGGAGCAATGAAAAAATACCTTTTGAAAAAGCAAAATAATTTGTGTGAGAGTGGGCGAATAAAGAGCACAGTTAATAAAGTACAGTTTATGAACACTGTCGAGTCTTAATGACCTGTCTCTGTTTTATCAGCCACTTGGGAATGATTAACACCATACGAATGTGTATTTGCCTGTGTGTCTGTGTGTGTGAGACAAATTGTAAGCCATCTCTCCTTGAATAGCTTAGTCATTTGTCTGTTATAGCTTAATTTTAAAACAACTTTAAAGCCCAGCTTGACTGGCAGGGAAGCTGGTGGATAAATCAGTGGGACCCAGCAGAGCTAGTAGCCACTCCTTGTCACCCAGTGATAAGCCTGTTATCCTTTCCTCTTTTCTGACCAGTCAGATTTAATGGCCGTGTCAAATCGTTTTTTTTGTAGCTGACAGTGTAACAGCTACTTAAAATGATAAGGACCAATAAAGGTGGTGTATTTTCTTTTTCAACCATTTTTATTGATTAGAAAATAAAGTGGAGAGAGGCAGCTCTTTTTAAAGTGAATGCCAGTTACCACACATTTGTTGTCCACAACAACACTATTGACAACACTCAGCAGGATGTAAAAAATATCAATACAGCTGTTTTTTAACAAGGAGAACAGTTAGAAAATAGTCCTATTTATCATCAAGGTTATGCCTGCGTTTTGCCTTTTCTAACTCTTGAAACGGAGATACACCAATACCAATTTTTTCATGTCAAGTCCAAGTATTTAGATTTAGGTACTTATTTATACCAAGTGCTTACATAAATACTAACAATAGTGCTGAATTTTTGCCATTAACACTGCAATTATCAAAAAAGTGCAGATACTGCACCTGCTTTACCTTGGCTGGTATGTGAGCCCCAAAACTGCTCTGCTTGTAGTACAAGTAGCATGAAATCCTCATCAGTCAACTGTGCTGTTAAGCTGCTGAGAAATGTCAGCAGTGATGCTGAAACGTGTTGTAATGGGCTACAAATGGGATTTTTCACAAAGTCGTGCACTTTTGGTAAGACAGCTTATCTGATACGGTGATGGCTGGCATCTCATACTTGGGCTTCATCACACTGAAAAGGCAAAGCAGCGATCTCCACTTGGTTATCAAGAGCAGTGTATTGGTTAAGAGCTTCTAGCCTGTTTTTAGTTACCATTACACTGAAGGAAATGAGTGCATGTCTGAAAAGGGCTTCTGTTATTTTTTTAATGCCTTCGGCTTGTCTCTAGATGTGAGGTTAGACTGCAAAGTTTGTTGTTGTCTATCAAAACGAGCATTGATAAACACCTTGGAGCATGTGTTGTGTTGGGTCTTAGATGAATTGGGTTGAAGGTTTTATGAAATTGCTTGTGTTAAACAAATCTTTTGTACTGTTCCTCTTGACAGCTTATCAGAGCAAATTGTTAATTACCTTTGTGAATTTTGCTTATCCTAAGAACTGAGTCACCTTTGCATACCTGCTTTACCAACGTGTTAACCTAATGTTACTGGAAAGTGTTATCATGCGGTCTAATTAGAGGCTAATTATACAGTTTTGTTGACACCACGCATGGGCACACATTTTTATCCAAACAACAAAAGTAGTTACTGTAACATCAGCAAAGATCCATTCAGGTAGGCAGAACATTCCTCTCTAATTACACGATGAACATGCGTGAGTACATAGGCTTGACGAGTTTTCATGATATAAATTTGGTGGCGTTGCCATGTGCCATTGCCCTGTTCATTTGCACATTCATAGTACAGTCATGAGTCAAATCTTAGAAGAGTTGGGGTTTTTTTTCCAACTATTTTTAATCTTTTAATGCAGTATAAATCAGAAATCAAACTAAATGCTACCTTCTAAATTAAATTTCTGACACCTTGTTTGATACTTACTCTGTTGGTTGATAAACGTTCCCTTAAAGCCCCTTCAGTAGGGCTTAGAAAAATATTATTGGATGAATGAGGAGACTTTCAGTACCACTTCAATAAATGTCGCCTCCATCTTCAGTTAACATGTCCAGCTTATTGCTGACTCAGTTTGCCATTGTACATTATCAGGCTTCTTCCATGAATACTGTACCATCTGTAGTCCTTTGGGAAGATAATTCTACTCTCGCTGTAGCACTGTAGTATGCCTATTTTTAGCTGAATCTGATGAAACAAGGTCAAGATGCAGATTTAAGACCAGTGAGTTACAAGAAATCTTTCAAGATAATGCTGAGCCATTTTGAGTATGAGGAGAAATGTTTGTGTTCTTTACGCTCAAAAAATTCTGTGCAAAATGGAACACTTGGACATTATGCCTTTTATTCCTGTTGTACATCGTTTCTGTCATCTAAAATTTCACTCAAGGTGAAGGCAGGCGACACCCCGGATAGATCGCCAGTCTGTCGCAGGGCCACATATACAGACAATCACACTCGCATTCACACCTACAGGTAATTTAGAATAATCAATTAACCTCAGCATATTTTTGGACTGTGGGAGGAAGCCGGAGAACCTGGAGAAAACCCACGCATGCACAGGGGAGAACATGCAAACTCCATGCAGAAAGATCCCGAGAAGAGTCCAAAAACATGGTGAGGTTAATTAGTGATTCTAGATTGTCTGTCGGTGTGAATGGGAGTGTGCTTGTTTCTCTGTGTAGCCTTGCGATGGACTGGTGACATGTCCATGGTGTCCCCTGCTTTCGGTCTAAGTCAGTGTGATGTCACATGATAGTTTGTTGGCAGCAATTAGCTTGCACCATAGCCAAAATGTGACATGTTTGTGTTTTGTTTTTTTGGTACGAATTACCTCCGCGGTGTTAAAGAAATAGTATTTCAATTTATTATATTAGCGTAGCGGCTAGAGACATGCAGTAGCTCAAATGAGGCAGTGCATGTCAAAGTTTCCTATCAAATTAGATTCCACTTGTGATGGACCTATGGGGCGTCCTGTGGGTCAGATGAGGCCTTGTTGTAGGAAGTAAGTGACTTTCTTGTGTATGTGCAAAAGTAATGCGACCACCTCGTAGCCGCAGGCACTGTGACGTGCATGTCGAGTTACTACAATCAGCCATAAAGAATTTAGAGAAGCCTGAACTTCAATATAGCCCTTATCCAAAGTTGTGCACCATGTTTGTTGCCTCAATGAGGAAAATAGAGGCCTGGCTCATGCAATGTTAGAGCACTGTCTCTGCTCATCACTGCAGAGTTTGTCCAGGCAGTAAGTGTAGCTAGAGTTGTCAGCAGGCTTGAGTGAAGACCCTTAGCCTAAAACCAGAGGTCTTCTTACCATGGTTCGGAGCTGCAGATCTGGAAGGGTAACCCTAGGCTCCTTTTATACTTGCTAGCAACTTTTTTTAAGAGTTGGGGCTTGGGGCTTATTGTGTTAAGAACAATGAGACTTAACTAACTTGTTACAGTTAACCTGAATGCATCTGTTTCGGGCAAATTTACTCAGAGGTGATTCTGTTCAGGAATTAAGCCAATCGACCTCTTTGCAGGGAAAAGCCAAGAACAATCCTTCATCCTGGCTATGTTTTGATTTAGAGTGCAACAGAAAAGCCCCCTGTTCATAGGGGGTTTGGTTGTGCTTTTCTAAGAGAGAAAAGTGAGGGATAGTGGTGCACTGCCCTACAATGAAATAAGTGTTTACCCATTTTAAATACTAAAAAAATAGAAAATCAATATGTGGTGGCCGTTGTTGATAGTTTGGTCGGCCGCCACAAATACACTGATTTATGGCAAACACTGAAGCCTAAAAATGTTTTCAGTTCATTATGAGACTGGCAGGGCAAATCAGGCCATGGCGGGCTGCCACATTCTTGGTAATTAATGGGAAACATTACTTTTGTCAGATAAATTCTGAGATTGAGGTTCATGTTGTTCTTATTTATAGCTGAGTTGATCAACTAAGTTGAGTCAGATCAGTTTAAACAGTAAGAGTAGACAATCAAGTCTTACAAGTTGTGTCTCCCTGTAAGTAATCTCCCAAAGCAGACCCACTGCTGGGCTTAAACACCTCTGCTATTGATTAGCTCATTAACAAATAAACAAACACGCACAGAACTCTGCTCTCCATAGCAGTCGTAAAAAACTTCTCAATGTTCTCTGTCGACTGACTTTTTTTTTGTTGCTTTTTTCATTTCTTTCCTTCTCTCCTTTGCTCTCTCTTCCTTGTCTTTGCTTACTAATGAAAGGAAAAGAAAATGTCTCAGGCCAGCTCACTGAAACATACTCCCAATTAACTGTCAACCCTCTCACCAGAGAGATGGAGTGAAAGAAAAATGTATGGAGAGAATGTGGATGGTAGGTGATACATGGGCCGAGTTGGAGCAATGAAAAAATACCTTTTGAAAAAGCAAAATAATTTGTGTGAGAGTGGGCGAATAAAGAGCACAGTTAATAAAGTACAGTTTATGAACACTGTCGAGTCTTAATGACCTGTCTCTGTTTTATCAGCCACTTGGGAATGATTAACACCATACGAATGTGTATTTGCCTGTGTGTCTGTGTGTGTGAGACAAATTGTAAGCCATCTCTCCTTGAATAGCTTAGTCATTTGTCTGTTATAGCTTAATTTTAAAACAACTTTAAAGCCCAGCTTGACTGGCAGGGAAGCTGGTGGATAAATCAGTGGGACCCAGCAGAGCTAGTAGCCACTCCTTGTCACCCAGTGATAAGCCTGTTATCCTTTCCTCTTTTCTGACCAGTCAGATTTAATGGCCGTGTCAAATCGTTTTTTTTGTAGCTGACAGTGTAACAGCTACTTAAAATGATAAGGACCAATAAAGGTGGTGTATTTTCTTTTTCAACCATTTTTATTGATTAGAAAATAAAGTGGAGAGAGGCAGCTCTTTTTAAAGTGAATGCCAGTTACCACACATTTGTTGTCCACAACAACACTATTGACAACACTCAGCAGGATGTAAAAAATATCAATACAGCTGTTTTTTAACAAGGAGAACAGTTAGAAAATAGTCCTATTTATCATCAAGGTTATGCCTGCGTTTTGCCTTTTCTAACTCTTGAAACGGAGATACACCAATACCAATTTTTTCATGTCAAGTCCAAGTATTTAGATTTAGGTACTTATTTATACCAAGTGCTTACATAAATACTAACAATAGTGCTGAATTTTTGCCATTAACACTGCAATTATCAAAAAAGTGCAGATACTGCACCTGCTTTACCTTGGCTGGTATGTGAGCCCCAAAACTGCTCTGCTTGTAGTACAAGTAGCATGAAATCCTCATCAGTCAACTGTGCTGTTAAGCTGCTGAGAAATGTCAGCAGTGATGCTGAAACGTGTTGTAATGGGCTACAAATGGGATTTTTCACAAAGTCGTGCACTTTTGGTAAGACAGCTTATCTGATACGGTGATGGCTGGCATCTCATACTTGGGCTTCATCACACTGAAAAGGCAAAGCAGCGATCTCCACTTGGTTATCAAGAGCAGTGTATTGGTTAAGAGCTTCTAGCCTGTTTTTAGTTACCATTACACTGAAGGAAATGAGTGCATGTCTGAAAAGGGCTTCTGTTATTTTTTTAATGCCTTCGGCTTGTCTCTAGATGTGAGGTTAGACTGCAAAGTTTGTTGTTGTCTATCAAAACGAGCATTGATAAACACCTTGGAGCATGTGTTGTGTTGGGTCTTAGATGAATTGGGTTGAAGGTTTTATGAAATTGCTTGTGTTAAACAAATCTTTTGTACTGTTCCTCTTGACAGCTTATCAGAGCAAATTGTTAATTACCTTTGTGAATTTTGCTTATCCTAAGAACTGAGTCACCTTTGCATACCTGCTTTACCAACGTGTTAACCTAATGTTACTGGAAAGTGTTATCATGCGGTCTAATTAGAGGCTAATTATACAGTTTTGTTGACACCACGCATGGGCACACATTTTTATCCAAACAACAAAAGTAGTTACTGTAACATCAGCAAAGATCCATTCAGGTAGGCAGAACATTCCTCTCTAATTACACGATGAACATGCGTGAGTACATAGGCTTGACGAGTTTTCATGATATAAATTTGGTGGCGTTGCCATGTGCCATTGCCCTGTTCATTTGCACATTCATAGTACAGTCATGAGTCAAATCTTAGAAGAGTTGGGGTTTTTTTTTCCAACTATTTTTAATCTTTTAATGCAGTATAAATCAGAAATCAAACTAAATGCTACCTTCTAAATTAAATTTCTGACACCTTGTTTGATACTTACTCTGTTGGTTGATAAACGTTCCCTTAAAGCCCCTTCAGTAGGGCTTAGAAAAATATTATTGGATGAATGAGGAGACTTTCAGTACCACTTCAATAAATGTCGCCTCCATCTTCAGTTAACATGTCCAGCTTATTGCTGACTCAGTTTGCCATTGTACATTATCAGGCTTCTTCCATGAATACTGTACCATCTGTAGTCCTTTGGGAAGATAATTCTACTCTCGCTGTAGCACTGTAGTATGCCTATTTTTAGCTGAATCTGATGAAACAAGGTCAAGATGCAGATTTAAGACCAGTGAGTTACAAGAAATCTTTCAAGATAATGCTGAGCCATTTTGAGTATGAGGAGAAATGTTTGTGTTCTTTACGCTCAAAAAATTCTGTGCAAAATGGAACACTTGGACATTATGCCTTTTATTCCTGTTGTACATCGTTTCTGTCATCTAAAATTTCTGTGTGTGTGTGTGTGTGTGTGTGTGTGTGTGTGTGTGTGTGTGTGTGTGTGTGTGTGTGTGTGTGTGTGTGTGTGTGTGTGTGTGTGTGTGTGTGTGCTCTTGTTCACGAGTGTGATAACAATGAATATGAAAGTAAAAAGGACAGATGAGTGGGTGTTTTGAAATATTTTGAGAAAAGAACGAAGGCTTGCTGGGACTGAATTTCACTTTGCTCACTGACTGAAACAAAACAGTCACTGATGTATCGCTGATAGCTATGAAGATAAACATGAGCGAAGCACTAATAAACAGTAAACACAAAGGCTGATGGGAATACAAGGGAGAATAAATTAGCTGCATTTTTAGTGGATATGACTTCATGTACTTAAAGCTTCAGAGGCAAATCTTGGAGTTAAAGTCCCAGAGAAAGAAGAGAATGTTGACTGTGATTTCTCCTGACAGTTTCCTGTCCTGCTTGCCCTCAGGGCGTGTGTGTGTTTATGTGTGTGTGTGTGTGTGCAGGTTTGCATGCCTGCTCTTGTCGGCATCACTAGCTCCTCTGGTCAATGTTCAGAACATATGTCTGCTGTCTCCATGGTAACATGATACATCACAACCACACATAAGTCCACCTGAGGTCATGAATACTTCTGAGTTGCAGAAGGTTGGTCCAGTACTGTGATGTGCTCTCAGTGGTTCTGCATTAGTGCTGTCTTCATAACTTAGTATTTCTCCACTCATCTAGCCACTCACTGACTTTATTGGCACTTCCAGTTTTGATGAGTTTGACTGTCATGTATCAGCATCAGCTTGCATGAGCACATGACCTCGTGGATGGGTTAGTTGGGCTGTCCACTACACAAGAATAAATCACATAAATGGATGTCAGTGATGCTGTTTTTGTCTGAGCTGAAATTGAAAAAAGAAACTATATGAATAAATTTCAGGGTGTGGAGGTTTACCGTACTGAACTCAGCAGACGTCTGTTGTCCACCACTCACCTCTGCTTGTTAATAGCTGCTTGAGGCTACATTCGCCACTGGTGTAAAACATAAACTCCGCCTGAACTGTCAGCGATCACGCTGCATTGTGGGCAATGTAGGCACACAATAGTGACAAGGAAGAATGTGTGGAATAAAAATAGTCCATCTCTGATTTCTGCTGCATCAGTTTTTTTTTCTGTCCTCTGTTGCTCTGGTAGTGTTACAGAAGTGCAATGTAAAATTAATCGCTTACTCTTATAGTCTCTGTTTACTTTTATTACTCCGAATAATACTTAATATTCGGATCTCAAAATAAATATCCGGATGCCACCGTCACGACCAAATATTCGGATATTTGGAAATTTGGGTCCAGCCCTAAATAATAAACAATTTTATTTCTATAGCACTTTTCAAAAATTGCTTTGCAAAAAAGAGCAACAGTAAAACAATTAAAAGCAATAATTGCGCAGCAGTTACGCAAACAGTCTTTAGGTTCCACATAACAAATCCCTGAGGCTGAGGACTGGTGTGGAAACTCCTGATTTGGGGCTAAATGATTTGAGGAAAATGTCTAATTAAATTGTTATTAGGAGATAACAAAGCTTAATGTGTGGTTTAGGTCCTTGCGCAATTCAGTTTTAATCAGACCCAAACTTGCTTAATTTTCAACAGGAAATATCTTCCTCGTGTCATATTTTATGAGTTGTGAACAACATTTATGGTTGTGATTTTCAACTTCTCTAGCTGCAGTGAAAACTGTCCTCATGATTGTGGTTAATTAACATTGATTTTGTCAACGTGCTATACAAAATAGTATTTGCTGATTATTATTCTCCCAGTCATGCAGTCATTTCTAAGAGTGTCATGTAATTATATTGTGGCTCTTGCAGTTTCTGAATTTCTCTCTTTTGAATCGCACTTTCATAATAAACACAAATACTTTTAGACCTAATATGCATCATTTTAGCAGCAGTGGAAAGGCCAACAGTGGAAAGTTTTCCTGAGATAAATGCTAATACAATATGAGTGCACCTGAGATATTAAAGATTTATTTATTATATACAGAAAATCCCTGGATAAATAGCCAAACTTGGTCTGGACAATACTTAAAGAGAAGTGATTTAGTTTAGTGATTCCATCAAGTTGCATTATTTAAAACTACATCTGTAACAGTAAGTATATCCAGGTTACATACAGTATCACTGCCAGTTCCCAAAATGTGATGGGGAAAATGTCTCACCTACTAAAAAATCTAACAACAAAATCTTGTTCACCAGCCCAGTTTGTTTGTTTTGAATCCTATCGGAGTCTTGCATACTGTTTATAATGTTGTGCATTGTTAAAGCTTATTGTCACTGCATATAAATATTTCTCTTCCTCTGTTGGATTGTGTTGCTTGGAATTTTAATGATGAAGTCTAGCCCAATGAATAGTTTTTTGTGTGACAGTTCAAGCAGAGGATGTAAATTTGAAATAATTTGTTTAACTGATTGTTGACCACGTTAACAGTCAGTAATCTAAGAATCATTGATGAAATAGGGCTGAAGTTTTGTCATGAGCAAATAAAACAGTTTTAACCACATTTAATAACCACCACATTTAGTGTCTGTGGCTCTGTGACTTTAGGAGTTTGAGGATAACAGATCATTTAAACAGTGGGTTACTGAATTATAAATTAAATAGCAAAATTAATGACTTAATTTAAAACTGCTATTCAACAACTGGCCTATGAAAAAGAATAAAGCACAGCAAAGGCACAGCAGCATTCCACCGTAAACTAAAATCTATCGTTATTAATCTCTTCACAGCAGTTTGATATCAAAATAATCCTTATGATCTAGATGATGGAAAGACTTGTTCACTGGAGTTAACATTAATCCAGCTGCTGGAAACAGCTGTTCAGCCTGAACAAATGTCCACAAATACTATGTGAGCAACTTTATCAGTCCAATAATTCTGTCAGTATTTAATATCACATCTAAAATACGTTTATACTCGAAACATGAAATTGTGTGGGTGACCCCAAACTTTTAAATGATAGTGTATATCATTGTTAAGTCCTCCTGACCAAAAATGCCAAAATCTGCGTTGAAATCAGTAATTGTTAACAACTGATAATTGCCAATAGTATACTTAACACCTATGAAGTTACAAATGTATGAGATTTTGCTCCAGCTTTATTAAAAGTTTTTAATAAAAGAAGTAAAGAGCATAATGTTAAGGCTAAGATCAGAGAAATTCCAAACAACAAAAGAAATGCGAAACAATAAAGAGTTAGGGAATGTGTTAACTTCCAGTTGCATTTGAAGTTTTAAGGTGTCTTATATTAACAACTGTAACTAAATCCATGTTTTATGTATTTAAGCTGCTGAGAATCAGGTTAATTACAGTTACGGTGTTGATCTTACCACTCACAAAATTCTTTTGTTGAAAGATTGATGTAGTCATTAGTTATTTTTGCTCCAACGCATGATCACTGCGGTAAAATCAGTAAACAAAAAGCTGATTAGACTATAAATATGGATAGAATTGTTGCTATTTAATTATTTTTGGTGGGAGCTCAACATCATCTTTCTCCATTTCTCTCTCTGACATCCTCCACCCAACTCAAGAAAAATGCCAAAATCTGCATTTAAATTGAAAGCTGTTCATCTGCATATTTCTGATTATTCAATTAATTTGCCGTCTGTTTTTTCACCCCCACCAATCAGCAGCCATGCCATGCACTGGATTTGCTCAGTGTTGATGAGGCTGCTGTTGATGGGACAGTCGTGTGCATGTGCGAGTACTGTACATGTGTGGGTAGTATGGGTGGCCAAGGTGAAATCTGAGGCAAAGGTATGAATGAGAATGGGATTTTTGAAATTCTCTAAATTTTTCTGACTGCAGTGAGATGAATTGGATCAAGATTCATGCAGCAGAGGAGGGAAAGAACTAGGCAGTGTAGAAAAGTGTGCTCATTAGCAGCGGAGGTCAACTGATCTGTGAACTGCATGTCTCCACCTCAATATAGAGCCATCAGTCACGTCAGGCCTTGATTTTAACAATACAGTTGCAAAGACGAGTGCAGAGAAGCATGCCCAACTGTCTCTAGGCTTTTCAGCCGTTAAGGACTTGCGGAAGTGGAATATGAATTGTCGAGGAGTGGTGATTAATCATTATCTTCCCACCACATACTTGTCTTTTAACTTTCAAACAGCTGTGCCAGTCACAGTCATACATAATAGAAGCAACTCATCAAATGGAAATGAGAGTGCAGAGAGCTTGTTTAAGTAGGAAAAAGTAGCATTTGTTGTCTAGTGGACTGGCAGGAGTACAACAAAACTATGATTGCAGAAGCAAAACATTTACCTTTTTTTTGAAGTAGAATTTAGGCCTGTGGTGGTGCCATCTTCCTTTTTCTTTTTTCTACTGTATTTTTACGCTATAAAAGTGAAACAGGAGAGCTTATTGATGTGGGATTTTTTCCCGTAAACAAAACACGTTCATTGACTAACAATTATAAAATTTAATTGAGCACGCCATATTGTCAAATATTTCAACAATTTAAAAATTAAACACCACTTTATCCAGGTAAATTAGCAAAAGGCCCATAACACACTTGGCTTTTGCCCCTGGTAACCCTGAGGTTTCTGATGAGCAGAGAGCAGCAGATGGAGGTTATAGAAAGAGAGAGATTAAATAAGGCTAGGATCACTTTATTACTCCGCCAAGGAACGGTGGAGTTATGTGACAATCAGCGTACGTTTGTCTGTGAATCTGTCTGTCTGTCAGTGTGAAACATTACTCAGAAATGGACTAATAGATTTGGATGAAATTTTTAGCAGAAGTCAGAAATGACACAAGAACCAAGTGATTAGATTTTGGCAGTGATGCGGTTTATAGTCTGGATCCACGGCTTTGTTAAGGATTTCCCATTGGGAGATATAGCTGCAGGCACAGCGTTGCTGTAACCGTGACAAGTGAACACTGTGTCAGTTACCTGTTGACGATCACATGATTGCGATCCTACTACAAATTGACTGATTTATCAGTTGGAAATCATACAAGGAACAAATGATTAAACTGTGGGCTGTTTCTGAGTCCCGCTACATATTTAGGTCATGTATGTAGCAAACCCCAGCCAGACAATGGTGAAGCTCCTGATGTTTCACAAAGCCTTTACTTACATTCAGCCGTCAGCCTTATTTTAATCACAAATTCACCTTTCTGTCCTTCACTCCTTTCTTCAGGAAACACTGTCAGAGCTTGTCTCCATTGCAGCTGCTTCTAAGTTTAGACACATCCTTTGCTAGACAGCAACAGCTGGAACCGTTTTCATTCATCTTTATGTGAATTTTCGGACTTTACGGCAGCGTCGTCGTCCTGTCAAGAAACCGTTTCTTAGATAAACATTTCCTGTGCCGCTGGAATGGTGACAAAATAAAAGTTAAAAATACACCTTCAAAATAAACAAAATAGGGAACAGTTATTTTAACAGTAGCAAAACAAAGGCTTGCCAGAAATGATGAACTGATCAACAGACCTTTATAAGAGTAATTTACATGCAAATCGGTATCTATACATAACATGCACATGCATAACACACGCCTGTGCTCAGCACAAGGTCATTCTTTATTAAAGATTTCATTCGTCAGAAATGATACGTCAACTGAGCTGCCTTGGTGGAGTACTGCGCTCTCTGAGTGCTTTTGTAGTCATTGATTTTGGTATCTGATATGTCATATCACCAAATGTATTTTTATACATTTTGATACACCATAATTCTGTATTTCCTCCAAATTTTCATCATGTAGTTAATTTGCTCTTGGCAACAGATTTGTCAAATAGTCACCCCAGTGACACCTGATCTCAGTGGCACTGAAAAACCTCAAATCTCACCAAAGTGAAAAACATAAGAACAATCCCTCTCATGTACTTATAGCCCTACTGGTTGCAAATCCCACCGAATGTCGGGGCAAAGCTTGTTTCAAGGTCAGGAGAGTAGCAGCATGGAGTAGCGTTGCCTCTTATCTCTTTACTGGCATGACAACAGAGGCGTCAGTATTTTGTCTTTGCTTTCCTGTCTTTCATGTGTTTGTGTCAAACGGTCTCAGGGCGAGGATGCACACCTTTAATTCTGACCCTGTCTGCATTGGAAGAGGAGCATGATTGTCATTCAGGCAGTATGCAGCTCCTTGGTTGGATGAGGTCACTATAAAGCCCCGCCCTGCATCTCAAGCCAGGAAGTATTGATTTCCTTTAATTGGATAGACAAATGAAAAGATGAATGGGATAGCACTTCTCCTCTTCATTGTTGAGCTCTGTCCTTCTAAGATTTTGGGCACAAGTTCCTCTTGTTAGATTATTTCACCCTGTCTTGAGGAACCAGAAGATTTCCTTCTTTTCTGTCTGTTTTTGTGCTGGATTAGGTTGATGTCACCTTGAGGGAGAAATCTGTGATATTGGCATTTACCTTAGCCTCACCTTGCATTTTATCAGCATCTCTCTCCCTCTGCTGAGTGGGGAAATCCAGTTATTTTCAAATGTAAACAGAACCTTGTTGTTTTCATAAAGGTCATATATTGTTCAAAACACTTTTTAGGGAAGTGTGAATATGCAAATAAGCATTGATAAGGTCAGTATTTGAATAAAGCTGATTTGAAAAAGAAAATCTCCCCTGACCTTTCATTAACTTCTTTTGAATTTTTACCTGTACAAAGACAGAGAAATGTGAAAATAAATCCAACAAGTGCTGCTGAACTTATGGCCTACTGGGTCATGTTTGTTTAAAGTTGGTGTCTCTTGTAACCATTAAAAGTTTAGTTTTGTCTTGAGATTGCATTATTTAGAGCAATTTTATTACAAAAACATGGTGTCTGATCACAAAATGTTAATGGTAAGTGGTTTGAAATGACTCATCTACTCCATCTGTACTCTAATGCAAGATGTTTTACCATACGTGTACAGAATCAGTCATATATTAGTGCCAGTGCTTGAGTAGACAGATTACAGTGTAAGTACAGCACAGTAAATTTACAGTCATCTAAGAAGCCACGTATGAGACCTTGTGAAACATTAACAGAACAAGTATGCTAATTACGTTAATATATTCATTAAATCTATTATGCACTGACATTTATGTAGCAACAGTTGATCAGTTGAAGAATGCTTTAATTTTTTTTCAACCTTGGCCAGTGTTTGATCATGAGTTATGTTCTTAATTTTGTCTCACTCTTCATAATTTTTTTTCCACTTCAACTTTTCGTGCCTCTAGTTCCAAGAGTATTAGCACAAATAACTTTGATTTAAAGTACCTCTCCATGCATTGATTACCCCCAAAAACTCATCCCCATATATCAAAGTTACATATTTAGAATTTCTTTCTATGAAAATAATCCTTTCCTGCTTCAGAATGACTTAGCTGTAACTGTATGTCATTTCTTTGTTAAGCACGGCAGCTTAACGATGACTCAAAAACGGTGAAAGTAGCTACACAGTGGCAACTTGTAAGATTGGAGTATCTTAGCCATACATCTTTTAGCCGAATACTGAGTCTGAAAAATCAATAGTGATACAGAACGTCCCACCCAGCAAATTGATAGGATTGATTCCTTAAGTTTGTTTCGTATAAAGCCTTGAAAGTCTGAATCTGAGACTGACAATGGTGCTTTCTAGGTTAAAATATCCAGCCATTGTGTTGACTGCTTATGTCACTCTTAATGTGCCTTACAGACTTTAACACACACAAAAAAAACTTAGTTCTGTCAGGTTGGCAGTCTTTGTTGAAGCCCCCCTTCAGCAAAAATTGCCACCCTGACTGAACTAAGATATTAAAAAAAACCCTGTAGAAAGAAACACAACACATTAACCTGAGATTTTAAAAGTGCTGCTGAGGAATGGGACATATGGAATGCCCTGCTTAGCTGGCTGCTATCGTAGCACCGACCCTGGAAAGATGTATGTATGTTCAACGTAGTAAAGATATTCCAGGTCACCTAAGTATGAATTTTGCTTTGCTTAGTAGATTTGTAATCTGCGCAAACCTGTGTAGCCTTTGTTCAGCTACCTTTGTGTGTTTGTTTATGTGCACCCACATATACACTTGTCTGCCTGAAATCCAGATGTTGTGCAGAAGCACCAATGTTTTGCCAGACAATAAGGCTGTTATTTTCCTTTTCTTTCCAACTGTGGCAGGCCACAGGCCTCCATCAACTTGTCCACTGTGTCTCACACACTCCCACGCGTACATACATTCTGTTCTGATCACAAACTTCAGCATAAGGAGTTGCAGACACTGAGATCTCCATGGTAACTGGTCGCAGTGTTTTTCTTTGATGTATGCGTTCCATGTTCCCGAAGCTGCCGCAGTTTCTAGAGATTTGTGCATCCATGTTTGTGTGTGCAGCTGTGATGAGACGAGCAGCCTCAGGATATGGTATAGCTTTCAGACAGCTGCACAGGGAGAAAACAACACCAGGGACCGTCGGAGAAATAAAGCCGCAGAGTGAGACAGCTACATGATGTGGAAGGAAAATGGAATGAGGGGGGTGATGTGAAAAGAAAAGCCTTTAAATTGCTTTCATGCTATGTCCAGATCAGTGTAATAGAGATGAATTTAGAATGAAAGCAAGACCACATGCGCAGAGTAATGTTTGTATGTAAGGTGTCATGATGTAATGGTCACCTGTGTGCTAATTACAATCTAATGTTTTTTCCAGCCATCGTGTATATAAGGGTAAAATATGTCTATGTGATATAGTTCTTTTACGAAGTGTGTCTTGTTCGCCGTTAAATTTGCTCCATTTACATTGAGTCACACTGGTAGCGTACATCTTTGGGACCCAGAGGATGACTACTTATGACTCAGTCAGTCAGTCCATTAAGTGTTGTCCCTGTAGGTTATTCTCTAATTTAGGAAACGAGTTATTGGAGATGTTTTGAATTATGGGACATCATATCAGCCTCTACAACTCTTCATACATTTAACCCTGAGGAAGCAACTTCTTTTAATTACGACAAATGTTCTGTGTTGGATAACTTTTTGATAATGACCCATTTAAAGACAGGGAAACACATTTAATCTTGAAAACACCACCGCGAACGTGCGGTGGTCTCGCAGTCTAAGGCGCTTACCACATAACCGCAACGAATCCAGCAAGAGGCTTTTGTTGCATGTCATCCTCCCTCTCCTTAATTTGCTGCCTCCATCCACTTGACTTTATATTATCAAAAATTACCCCCAAAAAAATGTAATGACAAGAGAAAGGACATTTGAATTACTTTTATCTGACCTATTAGCAAGTATGATGAAAATTAATGCTGTTAAAGTGCCACATAAAACTGCATATAGCATCAGCTTCAAATGTTAAAAAAAAATGCATTCAAACCTAGTGCTCGCCAGACGAACTGTCCACACTTCTGACAGCTTGTCTTTGTTTTATATGTTTTGATAGTGGCAGCATTGCCCTCATCTTACTTTGCAGCTGGCGGCAACAGCGAGCACCACAGATCTGCATATTGGTCTAGAGTCCAAAAAAGCTGGATTTTATCAGGAAAAGGGAAGAAGAAACACATTTTAAGAAGTGCTGAGTGCAAAGAGCACTAGAGGCTGAAACCACTGATATTTATTGACAGTTAATAGTATAATAAGATTACTATACATAGAATATTCTAATTCAATAAAGGATTTTTATTGCTGCATTTTTATTCAGTAAGACAATAAGGCTCATTCATGATGAATCAAATTAGCTGTTATGTAATGTAAATTATGTCACACAAACACTTTTCCAAGCAATGTTTTGCCTTCGACTATTTTCCAATGTTGGTGCATTTTTGTATGTTCTTCAAAAGAACAACATTAAAACAGCAAGTCATCCTAGTCATCTCTCTTAGGACACTTTCCATACTGCATTTAGCCTCGGTTAAGCATTGTGCAGTCAGCTAGCAAATGCCATTAGTTCAGGTATCCTCTCCTCTCACCCATTAGAGATTTGTGACTGTTCACACAAAAGTGAACAGCTGAGTTCACCTCAGCTTGTTGTGGGAGACGATGCACACTAATTAGTTTATCAAATAAGATTTGCGTGTTTTAATTAAGTCTGTTCTGTTTTTAAATGCTCAGCTCAAGGATCACTTTTTACAATCATGTTGTAGAGAATTTTGACTCCAAATCGCACTTGTTGGATGAATGTTTACAGTTTCCCGTCAGTCAAAGTGTCCATGTGGGAAAATATGTAGTGCAGTATTAAATCTTACTCTGTTAATCTTCTCTCATTCATTCTTTGTGACTTCTGGTCTTGGGTTTCTTATTAAATTACTTTTCTCAGTACTTTCCCTTTACCCTCTGCTTTATAAGCCTTCTCAAGATACTTGTCAAATAAAAGATCTGTGTCTCTGACACACATTGGCACAGGACATTTCTTAGACGTCTCAATATCTTCCCAGTATGTCACGGGACTCTGCTCCTCACTACCTTCCACCCTCCCTGCAATGCTTTAATTACTTTATTCCTCGTTTCCCTCAACCCTTTCTCCTTCGCTCCATCGCCCCGAGCTGCTCCTCATTCCCTTTAATTAATCCACACAGATTTAGACACCTTCACCCTGCTGTGAATGTGTACGCACACTCACACACACAAACACACACATTTGACAATTCCCAGTAGACAATAACAACTTTAAGTGATCTTGCTTCACTTTGAAAGTTTTTTCTCTGTAAATGAACTGAGTCGGAACCCGAAGTCTAAGCGTTTGATGCTGTGTGTTGTCTTTTGATTCAGGGCTCCAATGGAAGTATGCAGCTCATGGAAACGGAGTTTTCCAAAACTCTGGGAGAGATGGTGGCTCTTCATCTGCATCACCAAAAGAGCATCCCAGCGTTCCTCTCTGCAGTGACCCTCGAGCTCTTCAGCCGACAAACCACAATCTGACCAAATTTGACAGCATCTCAGACACAGGTGTAAAAATTTAAGATGAGACTAGTTTTGTTTGTAAATTTCCCTCCCTGTCTGCTTCTTCTTTTGGTTTTTTTCCCTCCTGTCTCATGAAATATTCAAAAAGTGTTGAAAATGTCCCGGTATTTCTCAACAGCTCTTACATATGAATAGTGCAGTGAGTGCTGTGTTGTGGAGGGTGATGGAATACTTCCATCTTTCATTCAAAAGGCTAAGAAAGGAACTTGGTACACCTATTTGTACGCTGAATATTTCATCAATGAAACCTTGAGAAAAACATCTCTTCTTAACAGCACAAAGCCGTCATGAAAATGACACACAGAAACCACTTATATTTGCATTGGGAGAATGTTTCTTATTGAGCTGTGCGGAGCAAAAGAAACGTTTGTGTTTTTATTCTGCCTTTTGCGTCTTCTCTCTTGAGGCTTCATGTAAAAGGTTTGATAAAGATACATTGTGGTTGCAACTAGTGCGAGCAATTTCAAACACTTTGTTAAAGAGATCATTTAGAATACATTATCAGTAGATTTGCTTTTTTTTTTTTTTTTTGCCATCCGGGTCCTGGTTCACATCAAAATTTGATTGTTACTTTTCATCAGTTTTTAAGTTAATTCTGCCATAGATAAGAAGTTTTGATTTCACTTTTTCATTTAATATTAAGGTAAATGATCTTAATAAATGATTGTACTTGAGTTGAAGATGAAATCTGAACTCCAGTGTTCTGCATTTATCTTTTTTTGACATTAGAGGGACAAGCAAAGTTAACAGTAAGGTAACAATAAAGTTGTCAGTTGATTATTTGCCCTAATAATTGACGAAAATTACATTAACCAACCACATGCAATGGTTCAGATAATGAGTGTAACAGAAAAACAGTGGAAGAATGCAGCTTGTGCATTTAATATTTTAGATTTTGTCAAGCCAATCACTGAATCACAATTTTAGTTGGAGTCATTATTTTTTGTCTTTATAACTTTAGAAGTGTTTTGTTATCATATGGCAACAGTCCATTGTGTTTTGTGTATTTAAACAATGAACTGAGTATTGATTGTTAAAGTTGTCGACTATCGGTTGAGGAAATTGTTTGAAATTTTGATCCCTACACTAAACAAGTTAAGAAGTAGATATGCAGAATCATTGTTGATATTAATTGAAAAATTCATGGACAAGGGCAAGGCTGCCTTTCAAAAGTGAACTGTTTTACATTGACTTTATCACAAAATAAATGTCCCCTGTCAGCTTGTCACTCAAGTGGTCTGTGAATGAAAGGAGCCGTGCCAATTTTACAGCCTAATATTAGTTTTTCCTCTTTTTCTCTCTCTCTGTAGACGTCGGTGTGTCATGAAGTTGGGACAGGACTAAGAAAACACACACATGCAAAACACCAGAGAAGCTTTAATGCTTGACATTTAAACATTTGTTGAAACTGAAAAGGCCTTTACTGCGGGAATGTTATATAACACAGAAAGAAGTTTTTTGCTGTGGGTTTGATTTTGATTACCTATGAATTCTTCCTCTTTTGAATTTAGTTAATGTGCCTACATGTCTTTGCGTTAGTGTGAACACAAGATGAGTGAAATTTCTTCTTGTCAATAAAGCGAAATGGCAGATATAAACATGAGGTGGGAAACAGGGGAGCTATCCATTAAAACTGAGAAACAAAAGGAAGTGAGCCGAGAATAAAGCCACTTATCACAGCAACAGTATAGGAACTCCAGCTGGTGCTGCCATATGTCTCATGAGAAAACATATTCTCCTGTACGGTACATGCCACATACTGTCCTTGTTTTTTTCACACACTCTTACATACACAGCATATCTTCCATCACGCCCCACAGTTCTCAGCTAAAGGTCAGATTTTAGAGGTTTTCACAGAAGCCGTGCAGCACATATCACATTCTCCTTCAGTGTGTTGTCCTGCAGCTTTATCTTTGTTTCCTGCATCCCATTAAGCTACTGTACTTATTTCTGTTTTGAATTTGAAATGCAAATGGTGATTAATAAAACGTGTGTGCTGGTAATTTTCTTGACGTAGATAATTATACATTTTGTAGCAACATCCAACTGTAGTAACTAGTCTCCTGTTCCTCCAATCACTGCAGCTTGTCCAGACATTAGTGAGACACTGGAGAACTTAGCGATTCAATAAGTCGACAGTTTTCACCACCTCACTGCATGTGGCCGTGGGCGTTGTCGCGTAATCCTGACGGAAATTCTAAGAACTCTGTGGGTCAGTGTTCATGAGCGAGCAACGACCCTTGCACTAGTGACACTGGGGGACACCTGGAAGGCAGCCCAGCGCTTAAATGACGAGTGGCCAAGTCTCTACCCGAGGGCCTAATTTACCTTAGACCATGTCCAGGCTGGAACCTTGTCTACACAGAAGGTGTGAGTGTGAGCAGCATGTTAGTGGAGCAGCAACAGCAGCTCCGGTGCATTAAAATCCTCCCTCGTGTTATTATAAACCACTCTTGAGTGTTTCGAGTCTAATTAGCCTTCACACTAATGGATGTATTACCCAAACTGGACTTCTTGAATCGCATTAATTTTGTCACAGGCTCCTTTTTGTCTGACATATGTAACATTGCAGGCTTCAACAATCTGTTAAGGTGAAGTCATTCTGTCATTCAGTCATACCTAAAACAGTGATGGAGAATCACAGTACTTGGGATATGTGTCATACACGTCAGATTTGATAGTGTACAAAGTGATGTAAATTGCATGATAATGCACTAATCCAGGATAAAATCTATACTAATAGCAAGCCTTTTAAACTGTCCAAATAGCTTCTATCCTAGTTTATTCAAGATTTTCTAAATAGTGAGGATTCTGTCCATGTATTTATAATAATCTACAGTCATGGAAAAAAAAATATTTGACCACCCTTGTTTTCTTCAATTTCTTGTTCTGTGACATAAAAACAGTGTCAGAAGCTGATGGAGAGCAGCCAAGACGCATGACTGCAGTCGTCAAAAACAATGGTTGTGCAATCTAGTACTAACTCCTGTGTGGATCATGGGACTAAAACAGACAGAAAAGAAAACATGGAATCCTAAAAGCTGTTTTTGGCAGATCGATGCCATAGATACTGATGGAAGAACTGAAGTGATTTTGGTTATTATCAAGAAAACCATGGAAAATGTCTGATATCAGCTCTTAAATTAAACTCTTATCAGTTATTTTTGTTGTTATCATTATATTTGTCCAAACAAATGTACCTTTAGTTGTAACAGGCATTACAGTGAACAAGAAATTGAAGAAAACAAGGGTGGTCTAATGATTTTTTCCATAACTAACTACTGAGGTATTAAAAAAATACCCAGGCAACCGTTATAAAGCTCTAGACTTAACGGACAAATGATTTAACTGTAGCTGAGAACTTGTGGACTTTGTGTGTGATAACTCACACGTGTGAAGTGGGAAAAGAAGTACACGTCCTTTACCTTTAGATCCTGATTAATTCTGTCTCAACGGCAGGGATAATTTATGACTATAAGTAAATGATAGAGTTACTGCTTTTGTTACATCTGTGTGAATTCATGCCATCCACTTTACACTCATGGATTGTGCTGCTGTCTGCTGCTGCAGTTACTTGATAAACTCAGAGAAAAACTCCTACAAACAACAGAAAGCATCAATCTCAACTTAAGCTCTTGTAAATATTATGTCAAAATCCGGGTTACATTAATTTTGGGGAGTCTCATTGGTCTGCTCTGTGTGTCTTCACAGCAGTAACATTTTGTTTCTCCACCAAGGAAGGAGTTAAGAGATGATCGGTGTACGTTTGTCTGTCTGTTAGTCTGTTTTTGAGTAATGTTGCTAACGGATTTGGATGAAATCTTCAGGTAAGGTCAGAAATGACACAAGGAGTAAGTGGTTAGATTTTGGCAGTGATGCAGCTTATAGTCTGGATCCACGGACCAACATTGGTGCTAAAATATAGCAAAAGCTTTTTCAAAGTCACTTCACACAGCGGTTGTCACTCTTTCGCTTCTTTTTCTGGAGTTGCCCACGATGAAAGTTGCTGATGGATTAGGTTCTGGCCAGAAAATTGCTGGCATCCAAGTAGTCTTGTACTGCCACTCGAGAAGTGTCATTTACAGAAAGAGCAGCAAAGTGGCTGATGGATTCCTGTCTAATGTGAAGTTCATGTGGTTACAACTGACCTTGATTTAAAAAAAGGAAATTACTTCATTTATTCTCCATAGAATTTAAAAAGTCTGCCATCTTGGTCCTATGGTGTGGGAACATAATACAAAAAAGTGCATAAAGTAAACATTACAACATCTATCTCCACAGCACTGTGTCAACACTAGAGAATGGTCTGCCTCTACCTCATTACCATATTTGCACACAGGGAGGCAAGCACTGTCATTAAAATGGATAATTCCCCTAAAGAACCAAGCAGGCCTGCCTTATTGCACAAACCAAAGCTTATTCATAACTTAACGTTTTTGGTGTGCAGGTTGCTGCTCAGAGGAGGTTGTTGTTTCCTGCAGCAATGGAGATTTTGATAACGAATGTGCACAGATAGTGGAAATAGAGGTGGAAATGGCGGCTTATACATGAAGTTTACATCCAGTGAGTCAGACTAGTGTCTGACTAGGTTGCAACCCAGTAGCACAGTGCCAGATACTAATAGTAAATGAATCTGTCAAGCCAAAGAACAACACTTTTGAGTTTAGTTGGCCTCAGCAAAATATAAAAGACATATAAGACGAGTTAGTATGAAATGGGACTGACAAATTGTGCGTTTTCAATTTCCAGCAGAGGAGAATTGCTGACCACCTTGAGAGATATTGTTGAATGAAAGAAAAAAGAAGAAAGGAAAAAAAAATCTTATTTCTCCAACAAAGCATGAGCCGAGGCAGTGGTATGTTTTAAGTACCATTTGTCTGTCTGTCAGCAAGATTCCACAAAAACTACCAAGCCGGGTTTCATGAAACTTGGTCGGGAAGTGGAACGTGGCTAAAATGAAAACTTAAATTTTAGTGAAGATCCACATCACTTTCTTTAAAATAGTGAAATAGGGCTTTGGCACCCGGAGCGCCCTTCTCGTTTTAATTCTCATATCCCATCGAGACTGTCGGGGACCCGTCGAGTGTTATATTGTGCTTACACAATGGCCACTTCCTACAGGCTAAAATAGCAGCTGTGTTTAAATTGTCATTAATTTTTTAAAGTTTTTGCTGCTTGTCAATTTAGCCCATGTCTGGCTCCAATTCACCAGTGAGAATTAAATGACGCACGAGTAATAAAATAAAAGGAAAGAAGCATATTTTTTCTGTATATGATGAAGATGAAGGGTTATTTCCACATCATTAGTGTAATGTTACACTCTTGAAATATGTGAATAGATGAGAGAAAACGAGGCAAAGCAGCAATCCCCTTGAAATGCCTCCATGGCTGGCTAATTTTATGCTACTTGAGTTCTGCCTTCCAAGGAAAAACAGTAAGACCTTCTCCATTCACTTTTTATCCAGGGCATTTCCATTTGTCTTTGACTACCTTTTAAACAGTTTTTTTTTCCTGTGCCCCCCATATTCTTTGCTCTTCCTGCTTCTTTGCACTCTTATTCATTCCTTTATCTTTATTTCATCAGCCTATCACCTCTGAGCCGAAAACAATTAGCACACCCCCTGATATGTCATTAAGTATAAATGAGGTGGTACAGTGAGGAGGAAAATGTCAAAGCTGAGCTTTTTAACTCCGCAGCATACATCAGATTTCACACAAACAGCCCCAGTCATCATCAAGCAGTAAACAATCCATTTTGAGAGGCATATTTTAAAAATATGCAGCAGATCTCATTTCAAGGCAGCACTAAATCTTTAAAAGCAATTCTTGTGCATGATTTATTAAAAAGTATAGGAGAGGCATTTCGACTTCATCTTGGAGCTTTTTTTTTTTATTCCTAGGAAATATTGATAAGTGAGACCCGCTGAGAAGAGACATCCCCACTACAGAGGAGCATCTCAGCTGGAAACCAGAGAGGCTTATGGGACAGTAAGAGAGGAGAGAGAGGAGACCTGTCACTTCTTTCATCTCATCCTCCTCTTCTTGTCTATACCTTCCTCACTAAACTCTCCATCTGCCAGTCTCCACTCACACAGGAAGCTCTGTATCGTTTTCTCTGAAGTGAGTCTTTCTCCCATCTCTTCCTCCAGTCTTCCACTCTCTCCCTCTCTCAAGTCCCAGCAGAGAGAGACGGAGCAGCTGTCACGCTTTAGTTCAGATCTGAGTTGCTTTTCCTTGGGTTCCCTCCTCAGAGTAGCAGCAGCACGATGCTGGGTTCACCGAGGAAGGTGTGTGTGTGAGAACATTCATGTGCACGTACAGTGTCGTGTGGTGGAATAGCAGTGAAAACTCTTCTTGTACCTGAATTCTGTCCAACATCGATCTGAATTATCCCTCTGATGGTAGCTGATGCTCACCATTTAAAGGGTTGTCCCTGCTTATTCATTCACTTTGTCCACCTTTTTTCTAATTGAAATAATTGTACATATCAAGTTGGAAATAGAAAGGCATCCAATTTGCTGGGGAAAAATGGTTTAACAGGTCAGGAAACAGGAGCTATCCAATGAGCAGTTCAAACAAACTCTCAAGTCAGCAAAACGAACTAAAAAATCACTAATCAACTGTCCAGTCTAACTCTTCCTGCTGTTCTCGCCAAGGATATGTGCACAGCTTTCTTGTAAAATGATTAACTATCATATTTTTTATTTATATATATATATATATATATATATATATATATATATATATATATATATATATATATATATATATATATATATATATATATATATATATATTAATCTGAAATCCTGTTGACAGTAATAATATTTTATTTATTTCTTTTACAAGTACATTTTTGAGATATTTTGAGATAAGACAATCATAGGTTTAAATTATGGATGCGCAATACTGGATTTTCACTGATATTTTCCAACTCATTTTGGCCGATTGCTGATACTAATGCATGCACATATTTTTCCTACCTAATTGCAGAGAACATTAAGTCTCTCCGGTAGTGGAGTTAACATATTATTATGCCTACTGTTGTCATGATGGTTCACTGGCAGCTGCAGACATACAACACAATGCTTTTCAAAAGTACCCAGTCACTAGACAAAGGAAGAAAAAATTACTTCAACTTACATGTGAAACATGCCATATTTATTTTTATGTGACATTTTCAAAGAACCTTTTGCCTGACAGCCATTATCTGCCTGTCAGTGTTCATTTTGGGCCGATGTCCATATTTTATTTTAAGGCCAACATGCATCCCTGGTTCAAACAAACCTCCAGGTTAGACACATGTTTTTAGGGGAGAATCCACAGAAGTGCTGAAGTACCCTGGTATTATTATGTGTGGCTTAAGTACTCGCTTGCAGGCATGCACACAGCAGCCATGGACACCACAGACACATAGTTTCTTTCAGGTCCAATTGGCGTCCACTGGGAGGACTCAGTATTGTGCATGCACTGTAAGTTGGTATCTATGTATTCTGCAGACATTAGTGATATTGTAGCCTAGGGGGAGATGGTGAAATTTATCTCATGCCCAATGTTTCCCAGTTATTTTGGCTTCTGACTGATGAAGCACTATTTTCTTTGCGATGCATCGTCACAACTAATGACCTTCATGGGAAAATGAATTGTGAGCTCATTTAAAGTACTTTTTAAAAATTAAGTATTAAAAAAATGCAAGTTTGCCAAGTTAAAAGCAGTTTCTGTCTGATCTCTTTAATCTTGTTGTGACTCCTCAGATTTGTCGAGATGCCACTGGAGTAGTTAGTTAGTGACTATACCAAAAGTTTACTTTAACTGTTGCTTCCAATTTTCCACAGAGAAATCATTTTTTGAATGGCTTTCAAGGTTGATTTTCCTCCAGATATCTTTTGTTTTCCATCCTTCCTCAGTTTGCAACACAGTGAGCTTGCATGGACATAGAACCGAAGATTAGCGGAATAGTTGTAGCAGGTTGTTTATGCCATTGTCATCTGATAATGCAGCAATAATGGAACACTGTGGCTGTGACTTCTGACATTTAAGATGCATTAATCTTGTAAAACGCTGTATCTTGACCATCTGCAATAAATACGAGAAAACACAACATATAAGCTGCTGCTGTGGCTCTGAAATGTTGAAATGTCAGTCTGTGGTCCAAAACACCAACAGAGAGCAAAAGATTGTGTGTTTCCTTCCCAGTGACAGTAACATAACTTTGACAAAACACAACAGTCTGAAAGTGCTCACTGTGATGGATTACTAAACTCAATCACATTTCAATTTTTTTCCAAACTGATTTCTATGCTTTTGTTGGCATGAGAGGCTTCCTGGAAGGGGGAAATCAATCGAAAAATAGCTTTCAGTGCACTCAGCCAAACGTCATCTGATGAGTGTGAGCGGTAAAATGGTAAAGCTGCTGTTTGTACGCTTGAATGAGCAATAGCGACCAAAACATCTGCATACATCTGTTTCACACTTTGAGCTTCAACCCAAAATACAGAATTTCTGTCTCCCTCCTCTGGCAATTAAAAGACTATCAGTGCGTGCTTATGAGGTATGCCTTGCCATCCATCACTTCCTTTTATAGACTGTATTCCTCTGAATGCCAACTTTCTTTTTTTTAATCTCAAATATCAGAAACTTTTTGGAGAATTTATAGATTTTTCTATCATAGACTCAACTATACTCCTAGCAGCTGTAGCCCACTCCGTCTCCATCACAAACCAGTCACTCCTTGGTGTCATGTCCGAAGGATTTTCCTGGTGGTGATAGGTTTAAGCAGCATTGTGTGAACTCATCAAGTCCCACACTCCCGCTTCAGTATTATGCATTGCATTTTAGAAGCATATGTTTAAAGTTTTTAGTAAAATCTGGGTCTTATTTGAAATTTTGGATATTTTTGCACCTACCTCCTCTGGCATAAATGTTAGCCAAGACTAATAGTACAATAATGCATTCACAGCTGATGCCAGACCACAAGAACAAATCTGGACTGAGTTGTAATCGGGCAAACTTTCTACCTCCGCTGGTGAAGCTCCACGGAGCAGCTTCACGAACAGAGTTCTCTCCATTCATTAATACGTTTTGGAGCCATTGCAGCACTTAACTTCTGGCAAGTGTAATTCTCAACAGCCGCTGCCTCTAATCCTCAGTCCCATGTAGCATATAGTGTATGGCTGTTCACAGGGCCAGTGGAAATGTGCAGGTCTCCAGGCAGATTCCAGTGTGCCTGCCAGAGCAGGAGAGTGACAGTTTGGCTAATTAGAGCACTTTTAATTTCCACTGCCTTGATCTCTCGTCTTAGCCTCCTTCAATCTGGGAGTGTGTGTGCATGCTGGTGTGTGTTTATGTATTTTGAGCTAATTCAGTGTCACCTTGTGGGGTAATTTAGAAAGGTGAGATAGTTTGAAGAAGGCTAAACGGCACATTTGTCATTTGGCCCACCTTAAACTTTGTCCTTTACTTCTCTTTCTCTGATAAGTCATTTGGCTTGTTTAGCCGGAGTTATTTTGTTTATGGCTTACGCTCTGTCACTTGTTTTTCTGGTCCCAAACTTCTCCACAGCAGCAGAATTGTGTGGTCAACATTTTAAACTGGACGCATGTTTTTAAAGCGATTTAGCATAGAAATGTGACTGATGAGATTTAATCTGCTGGATGATTGGCCTCATAAGAAATTTAAACAGCAGCTGGTTGGATGCGTTCGTCCAGTCAGAAGACAACCAGTGCAATCGCTGACCTAATATCTCATAAGTCGTGTTGTTCGCCTCTCAGTCAGCATCGACCTTTCCACAATGTTCTCTCACTTAGACTGTCCATTATTAATGCTGCTTGGCCTGTGTGTGTGGCTGTGTGTGTGCATTGCAGTAAGAACTAGGGCCCTCCCTTTAGCGGGTTGATTTTAATATGTATTAATACAGTGGTGAGAATGTTTCTCATTATTACTCTTATCATCATCCTCTATCAAGCCTCCTCCTCCTTCTACAGGCTGGGCCACATTAGGCCGCCATCTCTGGGAGAGACAGCGAGTCTAATTCCCATTTTTAAAAGAAGGTTCTTTCACAAAGACGACCCCCAGGGCTCCCAGAGAAATCAAAACTCTGAAAATGAGCAAAGAACTTGGTTTTTCTGTCCTCTTTTATCTTCCTTAGCCCCTTATTCGTAATTCCGTTTCCTTCTCCTTCTGTTTTTTTCTTTCCTTTCTGTCCTTATATCTCTGCCACCCTCCATCCCTGCCGGAGGCGTCACTGTAAATGCCATGTGGAGAATGAAGAAGGAGGGTTATTGTTTGTGCCTGGGGAGGCCTCGTTTTGTTACTCAGGCAGGCGTCAGCATGGACAGCTATAGTGTTGGGACAGCCAGCACACATGAAAAGACAGATATTGTGGTCACTGCAGCACCGGCTGTGACAGGCCTGACAACTACTTGTGTTGCAAACTCTGACGCCGGGGCAGGCTGGAGGCTCCTTCTCTGCTCTGCGTCAGACTGCTTTGATAAGACCACATCTAGAAAGGGCAGTTCTCAACCACAGCGCTTCAAAACGAGCCTTAACGTAGGTTCCTTTCCACTGTGAGCAGCTGTAATACCAGGAGTTGTTTGACTGCCCTTTTCAATGCCCCAGTGGGTACGGGACCAAAATCATTTATTGTGCTGGCTGGGAGTGCTCTTTAATAAGCCGCCCTGCATCCATGACTGCATTATGTGCATTTCTCTAAATATCACACATAACTTTGAAAGTTCAACAAAAGATTCAAATCTCAAAAAGTTTTAAATTAAAATATTTTAATGTCTCTTTATAAAAAGTGTATCTCAACCTACCAGCATCTGTTATTGTTCAAGTTTGCACAAAAATCACATGTGCTTGCATCTGCAGAGTACTTCTGTCTGTGTGGGTTTGAGAGCGAGCGAGCGATCTGAGATGTCACAGAGGGAGGAAAATGAGGTTGGGGAGACAGCTGATGTAACCATGGAGACATACTACACTCACCTGCCCTGGGTGAAAATCACATAGGACAGATAGGAGATGGAAGGATAATGAAAAGACACAGTTAGGACGAGTTCCCTTCATGCCATCTTTATAAAAGCCGTCCACTGTCAGGCCCCTACGTCAGTCATACCACAGCAGTTAAAAGATAAGTAGTAATGAACCTCCCTAGTGAAGCTGCATTTTTTCAGCCAGTTGAAGCTAGAATAGTACTGTGCTCCTGAACATGAATCACGCTGGTATGAATCTAAGGAGTGTTTTCACCGGGGCCAGGGTGAATGTACTGTAGCACTTGACTGCGCTGCCAGATGAAGGTGAGTACGCAAAATCTCTGCACTGAAAACAAAACTGAAGATGCTCAAGTCAAATTCCTGTTTTAGATGAGTTACTTGCTCCTTTAGTGTTTGAGAAAATGCTCTTATGTGAACAGATATTCTGGGAAATATGCTTATTCACTTTCTTAAGAGCAGCTACGTTAGATAAGTGCTACTCTCATGTGCATGTTTAAGGCATCCTGTGGAGTCTCAGACCATCAGTGAAACGAAGCTGAGTCTTTATGAGGGACCCTCATTCTGTTTGTATTGTGCAGGAGGAAGTACAGGGCAGGCCATAAGTTTCCCTACATAGGAAAAATAAACATTTTATGTTGGACAACCGTTTTAATTTCTATAATGTGCTCTATATGATTACCATTGTTTCAAAAACACATGTTAATACGTGTTTTCCACTGTTGATGAACTTGCATTGGCACAGTTGAAGTTATGCTTGTCGTGACGTTGGTGATACGTTCCTGGAGATGATTTATGTCTCGTATCTTCACCTGATACACCATGGCCTTCAAGTGCCCCCAAAGATAGCATCAAATGCATCTTCTAGGGTATCTGAAACTTATGGCCCACCATGTATATGCATGTAAGAAGTGAGATACACGTTCCTGCATTGAGTAACCTTCTACTTTGCTGATTTAAAGTTGGTTGTGTGACATGCTGATCAATGCGGGAAAAGACAGCAAGGACGTAAAACATGCACTTATTTAAAATGGTGCAAATATTTTTCAGGAAGGACATTATTTTATTATGTTAAACCTTAAGAATACACGAAATAGATTTACAATGCTCTTTTTTCATATAGTACAGAGTAGTCTCGATTAATAGATGATTATCCACAGCGCTGTGTAGAATGATCTGGCTGCACCTCAGTATCATGCCGCTGTAGGGAAATCATTTTCTGGCTTGTTTTTCTTTATTTAAACCAATCACAGTTGTCTCTGATTGTGTGAAGCCGAGGATACAGCAACTGTGCTCCTTCAAAGTGGTATCAGACGGAAATGCTTTGGTCGAACATCAGCACGCACAAAGAAAGTATTGTCATTAGATGTTTAATTCACCAAAAACCAAACAGGCCTGCCTTATTATACTTTCCGTTTCCAGTGCATGTGTTATTGTTTGAAGCTTTTTTTCCTTAGTTAAGAGGATTTTGAAAACACATATATAAGAGAAGGAGTTGAGTGACGTGTGTAGTAGATCTGGCAGACTTATACCTGAAATCTACATCTGATGAGTCAGACTAGAGAACTAGCTTTGGGAGGTGACTAGCTTAGCTTAGTATAGCTCCAGACGAATTGGTTCCTTCTCCTTGAAACAGGACTGTTGACAGTCAAAATCTACCAGCACCTGTAAAATGGTGCTGCTGGAAAAATTATTTTTCCATTAATTAATCTTGAACTATTTTACCAATCGCTAGGGTAAACAATACATTTTTATCCCAAAAAATCTAACAGGTCATTTCATTTAAGTTCACTTTTCATTTTTGAGTTTAGAGCTTTACAAGTGTATTAATCAGCTACAAGGACAAAAGATGTTAAAATCCTCTCCCTACTAATGAAGAGACTATGCTTACGGTATTTTTACGTGTTCTGACAGAGCATGCTCCAGAAAAGCACCTGTGTTTTCTCTTCAGTTGTTAATGATGCTGTGGTGCACCATCCAGTCTTTTCACAGTGTACAAACCACCTTTTTGTTCAGTAACAGCTATAATTCTCCTCCACTTCTTTCAAAGTCCTGGGCTTTTGGAAACTTTTACAGTGAACTGAGACTCTGCTACAGTCAAGCTGTAGTAATTAAGCAGCGATATGGAGCATTTTAGGAGAAAAAAAACATGAATCAGTTTAAAGTATTGATGTTGACATATTTTCAGCATCTAAATTATCCATTATGCAGAGTAATGGCAGCAGTCCTACTTTAAAGCTCACTAATCGACACATATCTGGATTCTGGAAAATTTAAATTCAAAAATTGCATTTTGTGGCTTGAAGTCTCTGCTGGGTGCGTGACAATCTCACTGTGACAATAAGATCAGCTGTTTCCACGTCTATCAGTATTTATGTGAAACTAATGGGATCCTTGCTACTTATAGACATGAGAGTGAAAGTTTCTACTCGAAGTGTTTTTCACGGCCTCCTTTACATTATTTCATCATATGGCACGTTGTTACAACATGTTGAAAAATCGCTTTTTTTTTTCGACATAGTATACTATGGCATTTTTTTGGGCCAAAGTTCATGTTGTTTTTTTTTTTTTTCAAAGAAAACCTAAATGACAGACTAAATGACAGAAATCCACAACTGTAATTTTATTTCAGGTCTCGGTTATTAAATGTCAAAACAATCCATGTGACTCTAAAAACTCAACAGCTTTACAAACTCTAAGATTAAACTCTCCACAAGGATCCAAAATAAGTTGGACTTCTACATGAGAGCTTTAATTATTCTTTATCTACTTCCTGAAAAGTTTGGTCAATAAAAAAGACAAAAACTAATATTTTCAGCTGAACTAAAGACAGACTGTGATTTTTCTGCTCACATGTTGTGTTGTTGTAAACTTCCTCTTTCAAATAAATAGCTGCCTAACCCCCTGGAAACCAGCGTTTGTCCTGTTTTTGTGTTGCTCCTTGGCGACCCTAGACAGCCGGGTCCTAATGTTTTTTGAGCCACACACCATACTATGACGTTTTTACAATGATGGTTCTACTATAGAACCAGTTTGACATGTTCAGGCGTTCTTTGTGTGAAAACTCAGAGATTTCAGGTATCAGAAGGTGGTTTTCAACTTTCTCTGTTAACTTTCTGCTTCAACTTTAAACTAAATTTACTTGACTAAGCCAGCCCTCTGGACTTCCAGGAAGCTGTGTTCCTATTGGCTATCCAGGTGGCTGCTTGGTGTTATCAGGAACACCTGAGCAGCTCAGTGTCTTCCTGCTTTATTTAGCTGCAGACAAACATTTCCTCTGTTTCTCTTCACCACTGATCCGGGTTTGGCTCCATTGCTTTAGTTTGTTCTTTAGGCATTGGCTTGCAGCTTCCAGCAGTAAAATCGTCTTTAATGTGTTTCTTGGTGTGTTTTAGGGCTTTGTACTGGATAGTTGTCTTGGTAAATGTGGTTCTTTAGCCACAGTTAACACACGGTGATAATGTGTGCAGTGATTAGTGGATTTGGTACAGCTGAGTTGTGTCTTTATCTTGGCTGTAGTGAGTCTTCAGAGGTTTTTGCTCAGACACATTCTGTATTCTTGGTTGTCCAGAAGGTAAGAGTTCCTGTTCTGATTCTCTGTTCTCAGAGGTTCTCTGGTAGGCTGCAGGAGACTTTAGCGTTTGGGTTGTGCTAGTTTGGTTTTTGTATTGTTTCATTTGGACGACTATCTTGAGGCTCCTCCATGTGGTTTAGTGAGGTTTTCTGTAACAGTTCTACAAAGCAACCTGCAGCAGAAGAGACTGAGAGTTTTTAGGAAGTTCTGGAGACCAGACTTTAGAGCAGCAGAAACATTTGTCAGCAGTTTGAGCAGGAGAAGGTGAGCTTCAGAGTAGAAATGAGACAGAAACCTTCTTGACCCGTGTGGTGAGGTCCTGTACCAAGAGTTTGAGCAGGTTGTGAAGAGTCTGTAGTTCTTTGGTCTGAAAGCACAAGAAGAGTCGACTCATTAAAGGAGAAAACAGGAGATATTGTTGGTTCTTCTGTCACTCTGCAGTTTCCTTAGACTGAATATCAAGTTTATATTTTAAATGATTTCCCATGTGAGCCCAAGAAGACTTCAATAAATTCCTTCCATCCCCTGGACACAACAGATTTTATTACCATGTTAAATCTTTTATTTAAAATATGTTTTTGAGTTTTAATCATAGTTTTAGCATCTTTTTTTTTTTTTGCTTGTTCAGTTTTGTCATCTGTGTGAAAGGTGCTAAACAAATAAAGTTGAATTGATAAACTGAATAATTGACTAACTCATGATTGTGACAACAGAAGTATTTTCATTGTGATTTCAGGGTTTGTTTCGTTTTTAAGGTTGGGGTTAAAATCTTGACAGAAAAAGATTAAAGAAATAAACTACATTTAAAAAAGCAATTAAATGAAAAAAACATTTAATGCAATAAAATTTTTAAAAAGAAAATTAAAGGTTAAATACAATTAAATTATATTAAACAGACAAAATATTTCATTAGATAATTAAACAGAAGATACAAAATGTAATTATGAAATTAAACAAAATTTTTTAAAACAAAAATATTAAACATTAAAGAGGAAATATTTTAGATAATTAAACATTTAAAAAATACAATTAAACAAGAATAATATTAAACATTAAAAAAATACAAAACATTTAATTAAATTATTAAACCTTTAAATTAGAAAATTAAATCTTAAAGACAATAAACCTTTAAATAGGAATTAAACAAAAAATACAATGAAACATTTAAAAGAAAATTAAACATTCAAAGGTGGTAAAACATTTAAAAAGAAAAACCTTAAAGATCTAATCGAAAAATTAAACATTGGGAAAGAAAAGGAAATTTTTGAAACAAGCCGATAAAACATTTGAAAAACAACAATGAAACATTAAAAAGACAAAACATTTGGAAATCAAATCAGACATTAGAAAAGAATAAAAGGTGAGAAACAAGCAAAACAAAACATTTAAGAAGAATCAAACTAAAGACAAAACATTTGAAAAGACACCAGTTAGACTTTAGAAGATCAAATTAAACAGAAGAGACAATAAAACGATCAAAAAGAGCAAAAACTGATAAAAGTCTTAAAGTGTTTGCTAGTCTGAAATGAAAACATCAAGTTGTTTCTTCAAACATTTCCTCTTTCTATGTTCTTGGTTTAATTGTGGACAGATTTACTAAGAATTCATTTCAGAAAACTGCTTTCCAGATAAAGTCTACTAGTAGTTGAAGGCATTGATCAAACTAATGTTACCTTCTGATCTCCACAAACTTTACTGTTCAGTGAAGAGAATCAAAGTTTGTTGAGGATTTCTAAAAAACCCACAGGTGAAGGTCTGAGAAGAACTCAGATGGATGGTCTAAATGTGAAATCAAGACTCATGGTCACAAGTTTTAAGGCTTCTGTTAAGCAGAAAGTTCAAACTAACAGAGAAGTACTGAGAAACTTTTAAAATTTCAGTCCTCAGACTGTCGAAAGGATCAAACTAACAGAGAAGTACTCAAGAACGTTTGGGATTTCAGTCCTCAGACTGTCGAAAGGTTCAAACAAACAGAGAACTACTGTGGGACTTGGAAAATTTCAGCCCTCAGACTGTGTGAAAGCTCAGGTCCTGAGGACTCGGGAGGTGTGGAGGCTTTGGAAAGTCTTGGAACTGAGGGTTCCACCCTCCAGCACAAAGGCTGAAGTCCAACCTCCTGAGAAAAACGGTCGAGTCGAGACTCGAGTTAAAAAAAAACTCGAAAACGAGAAAAAATAGATGATAAATGCGCAAAAAAAAGAAGATTTGGTATCTGAGCAAATAGCTCAGGGGATAAGAAGAGTGACTACAGATTGGAAGGTCGCAGGTTCAAGACCCGCCACTGGCCCTTTTCTTTCTTTGTCTTTGTCAGGATTTTGATGAAAATTTAAGAAGTATCTGGTCTTGAACCGGCGACCTGCAGCTCCACAGGCAAATCCTTAACTCACTGAGCTACAGATCAGATAAAAAGAAATAATTTCGTCGTCCCTTTGGCATCGTAGTTTCTGAAGTCACCACATGGGTGGAGCCAAGGCGGAGTCTGGGTGGAGTCAGGGCGGACAGTAGGCGGGGAGGTGGGTGGTGGCCTCCCCCCTCTACTCCCCCACCTCCCCCCACCACCCACCACACCTTCCCCCACCCCACGAGTTCTTCGAGTCGCCACGAGTTCTTCGAGTCTCCACAGGTTTTCCCGAGTTTCTGGAGTTTCCACCAGGTCCGAGGCAGAACAAGTTGTCATGAAGAGGTGTTGAAGTCGGCCAGGATGGACTGACATTTTACAGCGACTAGAAGGAAGACCACTAGAAGAGCAGGTCTTTAACCACCATCCATAAAATCCATGGAGTCGGTTCCAGAGAAATGAAGGGAGGTCAACTTTTATCAACCTCCATCCAGATGTTCAACTTGATATCTTTACTTGGAGATTTTTAGCACCAAAAATCTTTAGTATCACACTTTATTATCATTTATTAGGACTTTAATGGAATCCACCAGCAGATTTACTTTTTGTTGACAAACTTTACTTTGTCATATTTTAAATATGACAAAAAAATATAAAAATAAAGCGACTTGAGACAGTTTGACCTGTAATTGGCGTTATATAAATAAAACTGAATTTAAATTGTATGTATCTTGTAATGTTGGAGTAATTCAGCCATATATGTTGGAAAACACATTTTCTTTGTCCATTAATCTGTTGATTGTTTTCTCCAGTAATTCATTTCTTGTTTTGGTTTATAAAATGTCAAACCCAAATATATTCAGTTTACTGTCATAAAAACCAAAAAGATTTACATTCATGATGCAGCAATCAGGCGGTTTTTCACTTTTTATCTTAGTTTAGTCAGAAAGATAGTTGATAATGTGTGAATTGTTGCAGCTTGTGAGCCGGAAAAGGTTTTAATCTTTGGGGCCGAGTGTCAGAAAAAATTTAGAAACCAACATCAACAAAACACTCAACAAAGATTTGAACATCATTAAAGGGAAATCCAACTTTTGCATGACAATGTCTAATTAAAGGACATTTATTTCCAACGTAAATGTGTGTTATTCATTCTCTGGAGCTTCCTCTTCACATCGTCTTCCACCTGGACTGCTTTGGTCGGAAGCATGTGCAACAAACATTTGAAAAACTGCACTTTAACATCAATGAATGACACTGAAGTTTAATCTCTACATAAATGAGACTGAGTCTGGATGTGTTGCTCTGTCATTAACTCCTAAGTTTAGGGAAAGTTCAAACAAAAGAGGACAGTTCAGATAAGACTTGAGAATGAGCTTATTTTGAACAAACATCTCAGACTTTCTGAGCTTCAGCACCTCTAGCAAGATATTTTAACAACAAGCAACTCAAGAGATCCAGAAGTTGGAGAGAGTTAGCTTTAGCTGAGCCAAAGAACATGTGGGACGCTAACCTAGCAAACATTTCAGACTTTTCTCTGAATTCTGAGAAATAATTTACTATTTAATGACAGAGCTACACATCTTAACTCAGTCTCATTAAAACAGACTCTAATTCAGTATCATCCATGCATATTAAAGTGCAGTTACCCAAAATGTTTGTTGCATGAGCTCCAACAGAACCTGTCCAGGTAGAAGGCCACTTTGACAAACAGGAAGTGGAAGATTCCAAGCAGATTTATAGAAGGGGGAACCGGACTGTACTAAGTGTGGTTGAGTATAGAGGGGTGTTCTGTGGGTTTTTAAGGCTGATAATGATTATTAGTGAGACATTTGGAGTAGATATTCATTTGCAGTAAATGAAAGTATTTAAAATCTTGGAGTTAAACTTACAAGAACACAAACTCTAACAGAAAACTTTGTTGATACGTTTTTGTTTTGTTTACAGATGTTAAGTTAACCCTTTAACATCATCATCAAGAAAAAGGCAATGTAAAAATTATTTCTTTATATTTCTTATGTCTTTGGGGAACTAATAACAACAATCAATGGTGTTTTTATGAAGAGACCCAGCGATTTTTAAAATATTGACCTCAACCAAACAGTTGAGAAAAATTATTCTACCCTTTTAAATCTTTTTTTTTTTTAAGTTCTTTTGTTGGCTTTTATTTAGGCACAGTGAGAGAGAGACAGGAAACAGGGGAGAAGAGTGGGGGGAAAACATACAACAAAGTGCCGGGAGCGGGAATCGAACCGGGGTCGCTGCGTTAAAGAGCAGCCCCCGTACATGGGTCGCCCGCCTAACCTGTTGAGCTATACAGGTACCCAATGCGCGCGTTTCAAATGACACATTTGTGCTCAGCAACTCCTTAGGCATCATAATATGTCAAAAGTGTTACTTTACCTTTGAAAATCACAGCAAACAGAGGCCTCATGTGAGGAGTGATTTTCCTACCTTCCTGTGAGCAGATTCTGCATGCTATTTCAAAACACAGTGACATCTACTGGACTTTTTTTGTATAATGTACCTTAGAGTAGTACCTAATGAGGGGCAGAGATGGCTGAAACAGGTGGACTTCAGTAAAACATATTTTTCAATAAGATTTAGAGTTGAAAAATGACATTTTTCGACATAGTATAGTAAGGCGTTTTTTTTTTGGGCCAAAATTCATGATGATTTTTTTTTCAAAGAAAACCTTTCTGGAGTGTTTTTCACGCCCTCCTTTACATTATTTCATCATATGGCAGGTTTTTACAACATGTTTGAAAAATCGCATTTTTTTTCGACATAGTATAGTAAGGCGTTTTTTTTGCGCCAAAATTCATGATGATTTTTTTTTCAAAGAAAACCTTTCTGGAGTGTTTTTCACGCCCTCCTTTACATTATTTCATCTTATGGCACGTTTTTACAACATGTTTGAAAAATCGCATTTTTTTTCGACATAGTATAGTAAGGCGTTTTTTTTGCGCCAAAATTCATGATGTTTTTTTTTCAAAGGAAACCTTTCTGGAGTGTTTTTCACACCCTCCTTTACATTATTTCATCTTATGGCACGTTTTTACAACATGTTTGAAAACTCGCATTTTTTTTCGACATAGTATAGTAAGGCGTTTTTTTTGCGCCAAAATTCATGATGATTTTTTTTTCAAAGGAAACCTTTCTGGAGTGTTTTTCACGCCCTGCTTTACATTATTTCATCTTATGGCACGTTTTTACAACATGTTTGAAAAATCGCATTTTTTTTCGACATAGTATAGTAAGGCGTTTTTTTTGCACCAAAATTCATGATGATTTTTTTTTCAAAGGAAACCTTTCTGGAGTGTTTTTCACGCCCTCCTTTACATTATTTCATCTTATGGCACGTTTTTACAACATGTTTGAAAAATCGCATTTGTTTTCGACATAGTATAGTAAGGCGTTTTTTTTGTGCCAAAATTCATGATGATTTTTTTTTCAAAGAAAACCTTTCTGGAGTGTTTTCCACGCCCTACTTTACATTATTTCATCATATGGTAGGTTTTTACAACATGTTTGAAAAATCGCATTTTTTTTCGACATAGTATAGTAAGGCGTTTTTTTTGCGCCAAAATTCATGATGTTTTTTTTTCAAAGGAAACCTTTCTGGAGTGTTTTTCACGCCCTCCTTTACATTATTTCATCTTATGGCACGTTTTTACAACATGTTTGAAAACTCGCATTTTTTTTCGACATAGTATAGTAAGGCGTTTTTTTTGCGCCAAAATTCATGATGATTTTTTTTCAAAGGAAACCTTTCTGGAGTGTTTTTCACGCCCTCCTTTACATTATTTCATCTTATGGCACGTTTTTACAACATGTTTGAAAAATCGCATTTTTTTTCGACATAGTATAGTAAGGCGTTTTTTTTGCACCAAAATTCATGATGATTTTTTTTTCAAAGGAAACCTTTCTGGAGTGTTTTTCACGCCCTCCTTTACATTATTTCATCTTATGGCACGTTTTTACAACATGTTTGAAAAATCGCATTTGTTTTCGACATAGTATAGTAAGGCGTTTTTTTTGTGCCAAAATTCATGATGATTTTTTTTTCAAAGAAAACCTTTCTGGAGTGTTTTTCACGCCCTCCTTGACATTATTTCTTCATATGGTACGTTTTTACAACATGTTTGAAAAATCGCATTTTTTTTCGACATAGTATAGTAAGGCATTTTTTGCACCAAAATTCATGATGATTTTTTTTTCAAAGAAAACCTAAATGACAGACTAAATGACAGAAATCCACAACTGTAATTTTATTTCAGGACTCGGTTTTTAAATGTCAAAACAATCCATGTGACTCTAAAAACTCAACAGCTTTACAAACTCTAAGATTAAACTTTCCACAAGGATCCAAAATAAGTTGGACTTCTACATGAGAGCTTTAATTATTCTTCATCTACTTCCTGAAAAGTTTGGTCAATAAAAAAGACAAATCTAATATTTTCAGCTGAACTAAAGACAGACTTTGTGATTTTTCTGCTCACGTGTTGTGTTGTTGTAAACTTCCTCTTTCAAATAAACAGCCTCCTATCCCCCTGGAAACCAGCGTTTGTCCTGTTTTTGTGTTGCTCCTTGGCGACCCTAGACAGCCGGGTCCTAATGTTTTTTGAGCCACACACCATACTATGAAGTTTTTACAATGAGGGTTCTACTATAGAACCAGTTTGACATGTTCATGTGTTCTTTGTGTGAAAACTCAGAGATTTCAGGTATCAGAAGGTGGTTTTCAACTTTCTTTGTTAACTTTCTGCTTCAACTTTAAACTAAATTTACTTGACTAAGCCAGCCCTCTGGACTTCCAGGAAGCTGTGTTCCTATTGGCTGTCCAGGTGGCTGCTTGGTGTTATCAGGAACACCTGAGCAGCTCAGTGTCTTCCTGCTTTATTTAGCTGCAGACAAACATTTCCTCTGTTTCTCTTCACCACTGATCCGGGTTTGGCTCCATTGCTTCAGTTTGTTCTTTAGGCGTTGGCTTGCAGCTTCCAGCAGTAAAATCGTCTTTAATGTGTTTCTTGGTGTGTTTTAGGGCTTTGTACTGGATAGTCGTCTTGGTAAATGTGGTTCTTTAGCCACAGTTAGCACATGGTGATAATGTGTGCAGTGATTAGTGGATTTGCTGCAGCTGAGTTGTGTCTTTATCTTGGCTGTAGTGAGTCTTCAGAGGTTTTTGGTCAGACACATTCTGTATTCTTGTTTGAGAACCAGCGTTGGTTGTCCAGAAGGTAAGAGTTCCTGTCCTGATTCTCTGTTCTCAGAGGTTCTCTGGTAGGCTGCAGGAGACTTTAGTGTTTGGGTTGTGTTAGTTTGGTTTTTGTATGGTTTCATTTGGACGACTATCTTGAGGCCCCTCCATGTGGTTTAGTGAGGCTTTCTAGAACAGTTCTACATAGCAACCTGCAGCAGAAGAGACTGAGAGTTTTTAGGAAGTTCTGGAGAGCAGACTTTAGAGCAGCAGAAACATTTGTCAGCAGTTTGAGCAGGAGAAGGTGAGCTTCAGAGTAGAAATGAGACAGAAACCTTCTTGACCCGTGTGGTGAGGTCCTGTACCAAGAGTTTGAGCAGGTTGTGAAGAGTCTGTAGTTCTTTGGTCTGAAAGCACAAGAAGAGTCGACTCATTAAAGGAGAAAACAGGAGATATTGTTGGTTCTTCTGTCACTCTGCAGTTTCCTTAGACTGAATATCAAGTTTATATTTTAAATGATTTCACATGTGAGCCCAAGAAGACTTCAATAAACTCCTTCCATCCCCTGGACACAACAGATTTTATTACCATGTTAAATCTTTTATTTAAAATATGTTTTTGAGTTTTAATCATAGTTTTAGCATCTTTTTTTTCTTTGCTTGTTCAGTTTTGTCATCTGTGTGAAAGGTGCTAAACAAATAAAGTTGAATTGATAAACTGAATAATTGACTAACTCATGATTGTGACAACAGAAGTATTTTCATTGTGATTTCAGGGTTTGTTTCATTTTTAAGGTTGGGGTTAAAATCTTGACAGAAAAAGATTAAAGAAATAAACTACATTTAAAAAAGCAATTAAATGAAAAAAACATTTAATACAATAAATTTTTTAAAAAGAAAATTAAAGGTTAAATACAATTAAATTATATTAAACAGACAAAATATTTCATTAGATAATTAAACAGAAGATACAAAATTTAATTATGAAATTAAACAAAATTTTTTAAAACAAAAATATTAAACATTAAAGAGGAAATATTTTAGATAATTAAACATTTAAAAAATACAATTAAACAAGAATAATATTAAACATTAAAAAAATACAAAACATTTAATTAAATTATTAAACCTTTAAATTAGAAAATTAAATCTTAAAGACAATAAACCTTTAAATAGGAATTAAACAAAAAATACAATGAAACATTTAAAAGAAAATTAAACATTCAAAGGTGGTAAAACATTTAAAAAGAAAAACCTTAAAGATCTAATCGAAAAATTAAACATTGGGAAAGAAAAGGAAATTTTTGAAACAAGCCGATAAAACATTTGAAAAACAACAATGAAACATTAAAAAGACAAAACATTTGGAAATCAAATCAGACATTAGAAAAGAATAAAAGGTGAGAAACAAGCAAAACAAAACATTTAAGAAGAATCAAACTAAAGACAAAACATTTGAAAAGACACCAGTTAGACTTTAGAAGATCAAATTAAACAGAAGAGACAATAAAACGATCAAAAAGAGCAAAAACTGATAAAAGTCTTAAAGTGTTTGCTAGTCTGAAATGAAAACATCAAGTTGTTTCTTCAAACATTTCCTCTTTCTATGTTCTTGGTTTAATTGTGGACAGATTTACTAAGAATTCATTTCAGAAAACTGCTTTCCAGATAAAGTCTACTAGTAGTTGAAGGCATTGATCAAACTAATGTTACCTTCTGATCTCCACAAACTTTACTGTTCAGTGAAGAGAATCAAAGTTTGTTGAGGATTTCTAAAAAACCCACAGGTGAAGGTCTGAGAAGAACTCAGATGGATGGTCTAAATGTGAAATCAAGACTCATGGTCACAAGTTTTAAGGCTTCTGTTAAGCAGAAAGTTCAAACTAACAGAGAAGTACTGAGAAACTTTTAAAATTTCAGTCCTCAGACTGTCGAAAGGATCAAACTAACAGAGAAGTACTCAAGAACGTTTGGGATTTCAGTCCTCAGACTGTCGAAAGGTTCAAACAAACAGAGAACTACTGTGGGACTTGGAAAATTTCAGCCCTCAGACTGTGTGAAAGCTCAGGTCCTGAGGACTCGGGAGGTGTGGAGGCTTTGGAAAGTCTTGGAACTGAGGGTTCCACCCTCCAGCACAAAGGCTGAAGTCCAACCTCCTGAGAAAAACGGTCGAGTCGAGACTCGAGTTAAAAAAAAACTCGAAAACGAGAAAAAATAGATGATAAATGCGCAAAAAAAAGAAGATTTGGTATCTGAGCAAATAGCTCAGGGGATAAGAAGAGTGACTACAGATTGGAAGGTCGCAGGTTCAAGACCCGCCACTGGCCCTTTTCTTTCTTTGTCTTTGTCAGGATTTTGATGAAAATTTAAGAAGTGTCTGGTCTTGAACCGGCGACCTGCAGCTCCACAGGCAAATCCTTAACTCACTGAGCTACAGATCAGATAAAAAGAAATAATTTCGTCGTCCCTTTGGCATCGTAGTTTCTGAAGTCACCACATGGGTGGAGCCAAGGCGGAGTCTGGGTGGAGTCAGGGCGGACAGTAGGCGGGGAGGTGGGTGGTGGCCTCCCCCCTCTACTCCCCCACCTCCCCCCACCACCCACCACACCTTCCCCCACCCCACGAGTTCTTCGAGTCGCCACGAGTTCTTCGAGTCTCCACAGGTTTTCCCGAGTTTCTGGAGTTTCCACCAGGTCCGAGGCAGAACAAGTTGTCATGAAGAGGTGTTGAAGTCGGCCAGGATGGACTGACATTTTACAGCGACTAGAAGGAAGACCACTAGAAGAGCAGGTCTTTAACCACCATCCATAAAACCATAAAATCCATGGAGTCGGTTCCAGAGAAATGAAGGGAGGTCAACTTTTATCAACCTCCATCCAGATGTTCAACTTGATATCTTTACTTGGAGATTTTTAGCACCAAAAATCTTTAGTATCACACTTTATTATCATTTATTAGGACTTTAATGGAATCCACCAGCAGATTTACTTTTTGTTGACAAACTTTATTCTTGTCGTCGTGACACTGCAGTATTTAAAACTCTTCCTTCTATTTGACCTCATGTTTATTGGTTTTAGTGGAGAAACTTATTTTAGTTGTCAATTAGTCTCTTAAAAACCAAATAATAAATTGGATTAGTCAAGAGGTTTAAATTTCTTATTTTGTCATATTTTAAATATGACAAAAAAATATAAAAATAAAGCGTCTTGAGACCGTTTGACCTTTAATTGGTGTTATATAAATAAAACTGAATTTAAATTGTATGTATCTTGTAATGTTGGAGTAATTCAGCCATATATGTTGGAAAACACATTTTCTTTGTCCATTAATCTGTTGATTATTTTCTCCAGTAATTCATTTCTTGTTTTGGTTTATAAAATGTCAAACCCAAATATATTCAGTTTACTGTCATAAAAACCAAAAAGATTTACATTCATGATGCAGGAATCAGGCGGTTTTTCACTTTTTATCTTAGTTTAGTCAGAAAGATAGTTGATAATGTGTGAATTGTTGCAGCTTGTGAGCCGGAAAAGGTTTTAATCTTTGGGGCCGAGTGTCAAAAAACATTTAGAAACCAACATCAACAAAACACTTAACAAAGATTTGAACATCATTAAAGGGAAATCCAACTTTTGCATGACAATGCATTAAAGGACATTTATTTCCAATGTAAATGTGTGATATTCATCCTCTGGAGCTTTCTCTTCACATCGTCTTCCACCTGGACTGCTTTGGTCGGGAGCATGTGCAACAAACATTTGAAAAACTGCACTTTAACATCAATGAATGACACTGAAGTTTAATCTCTACATAAATGAGACTGAGTCTGGATGTGCTGCTCTGTCATTAACTCCTAAGTTTAGGGAAAGTTCAAACAAAAGAGGACAGTTCAGATAAGACTTGAGAATGAGCTTATTTTGAACAAACATCTTAGACTTTCTGAGCTTCAGCACCTCTAGCAAGATATTATAACAACAAGCAACTCAAGAGATCCAGAAGTTGGAGAGAGTTAGCTTTAGCTGAGCCAAAGAACATGTGGGACGCTAACCTAGCAAACATTTCAGACTTTTCTCTGTGAATTCTGAGAAATAATTTCCTATTTAATGACAGAGCTACACATCTTAACTCAGTCTCATTAAAACAGACTCTAATTCAGTAGCATCCATCCATATTAAAGTGCAGTTACCCAAAATGTTTGTTGCATGAGCTCCAACAAAACCTGTCCAGGTCGAAGGCCACTTTGACAAACAGGAAGTGGACGATTCCAAGCAGATTTATAGAAGGGGGAACCGGACTGTGCTAAGTGTGGTTGAGTATAGAGGGGTGTTCTGTCGGTTTTTAAGGCTGATAATGATTATTAGTGAGACATTTGGAGTAGATATTCATTTGCAGTAAATGAAAGTATTTAAAATCTTGGAGTTAAACTTACAAGAACACAAACTCTAACAGAAAACTTTGTTGATACGTTTTTGTTTTGTTTACAGATGTTAAGTTAACCCTTCAACATCCTCATCAAGAAAAAGGCAATGAAAAAATTATTTCTTTATATTTCTTATGTCTTTGGGGCACTAATAACAACAATCAATGTTTTTTTTTATGAAGAGACCCAGCGATTTTTAAAATATTGACCTCTACCAAACGGTTGAGAAAAATTATTTTACCCTTTTAAATCTTTTTTTTTTTTTTTTTTTTTACATTTCAAATGACACATTTGTGTTCAGCAACTCATTAGGCACCATAATATGTCAAAAGCATTACTTTACCTTTGAAAATCACAGCAAACAGAGGCCTCATGTGAGGAGTGATTTTGCTCGTGCTGACTTCCTGTGAGCAGACTAACTTGCTCTGCATGTTATTTCAAAACACAGTGACATCTACTGGATTTTTTTTTGTATAATGTACCTTAGAGTAGTACCTAATGAGGGGCAGAGATGGCTGAAACAGGTGGACTTAAGTAAAACATATTTTTCAATAAGATTTAGTGTTGAAAAATGACATTTTTCGACATAGTATACTATGCCGTTTTTTTGCACCAAAATTCATGATGATTTTTTTTTTCAAAGAAAGCCTTTCTGGAGTGTTTTTCACGGCCTCCTTTACATTATTTCTTCATATGGCATGTTTTTACAACGTTTGAAAAATTGCATTTTTTTTCGACATACTATGGTGTTTTTTTTTCACAAAAACTCATGATTTTTTTTCAAAGAAAACCTTTCTGGAGTGTTTTTCATGGCCTCCTTTACATTATTTCATCATATGGCACGTTTTTACAACGTTTGAAAAATCGCATTTTTTTCGACATAGTATAGTAAGGCGTTTTTTTGCACAATATTCATGATGATTTTTTTTTTCAAAGAAAACCTTTCTGGAGTGTTTTTCACGGCCTACTTTACATTATTTCATCATATGGCACGTTTTAACAACATGTTGAAAAATCACATTTTTTTTTCCGACTCAGCTGCATGCCTTCGTCCACCCGGCCTCCGTTGACTCGTCCCGCCTGCCGTCTCTGGAGCTGAAGCTGGATTGGAACAGACCACAGTACAGTCCAATCACGATGCCAGCTGCCTCTTGAAAGGCTCCTTCATCTGGCAGGTGGCGGCACTTCTTCTGAGGGGAAGCTGAGCTGGTCCAGCAGAACTTTGGAGATGTGTTCCAGCGGTTGGTGGATGTGTGGGGAGATAGAGAGGGACCTTTGAATTGTTCAGAAAGGAAAACAGGGAACCCATTGGTAGTTTTAGTTTAAGATGCTACTGCGGTGTGTTTTTGGGCTTGAAGAGGTGAACAGGAAGAGTTTTTTTTCGTATTGATTATCTTTTACTTTGTTCCTGGTTGGAATGTCCATCAATGTCAACGTGAAGTTCACTTTTAGTTCTGTTTATTTATTTTTATTTTACTAACACCCATTTGCTTTTAACCCCCTCACATGTTGTGTTGCTGTAAACTTACTCTTTCAAATAAATACTCGTCTAACACTCTGGAAACCAGCGTCTGTTTTTGTGTTGCTCCTCACCTACTTCAGACAGCCAGGACATAACATTTTTTGGACGACATGCTATACTATGACCTTTTTAGACGGACATGCTATTCTATGAAATTTTTAGAGCGACATGCTATACTATGACCTTTTAGACCAACATGCTATACTATGACCTTTTTAGACCGACATGCTATACTATGATGTTTTTTGAGCGACATGACGTTTTTAGACCAAAGGCTATACTCTGAAATTTTTTGAGCAACATGCTATACTATGACATTTTGTTGAACGACATGCTATACTATGATGTTTGTTGGACCAAAGGCTATACTATGACGTTTTTAAAACGACATGCTATACTATGACGTTGTAAGAGCGACATGTTATACCATGACGTTTTAAGAGCGACATGCTATACTATGACGCTTTTTGAGCGACATGCTAAACTATGATGTTTTTTGGGCGACATGCTATACCATGACGTTTTTTGGACGACATGCATTTTTAGAGCATGTCGCTCTAAAAATGTCATAGTATAGCATGTCGCCCAACAAACGTCATAGTATAGCATGTCGCTCTAAAAACGTAGTATAGCCTTTGGTCCAACAAATGTCATACTATAGCATGTGTCGCTCAACAAACGTCCAACAAATTGTCATAGCGACATGCTATACTATGACATTTTTAGAGCGACATGCTATACTATGACATTTGTTGGACCAAAGGCTATACTATGACGTTTTTAAAACGACATGCTATACCATGACATTTTTTGGACGACATGCTATGGTATGACGTTTTTAGAATGACATGCTATACTATGACGTTTTAAGAGCAATATGTTATACCATGACATTTTTAGAGCGACATGTTATACTATGACGTTTTTTGAGCGACATGCTAAACTGTGACGTTTTTTGGGTGACATGCTATACCATGTTATTTGGACGACATGCTATACTATGACATTTTGTTGAACGACATGCTATTCTGTGACGTTTGTTGAGCAACATGCTATACTATGACATTTGTTGAGCGACATGCTATACTATGACGTTTGTTGGGTGACATGCTATACTATGACGTTTGTTGGGCGACATGCTATACTATGACTTTTGTTGGGCAACATGCTATACTACGACGTTTTTAGAGCGATATGCTATACTATGATGTTTGTTGTGCGAGATGGTATACTATGACATTTTTATTTTTTAATTTTTTTTTCTATGACATTTTTAGAGCGACATGCTATACTATGACATTTTGTTGAACGACATGCTGTACTATGAAGTTTTTTGAGCGACATGCTATACTATGACGTTTTTAGACCAAAGGCTACACTATGAAATTTTTTGAGTGACATGCTATACTAAGAGATTTTGTTGAACGACATGCTATACTATGATGTTTGTTGGACAAAAGGCTATACTATGACATTATTGAAACGACCTGCTATACTATTACATTTTTTGGATGACATGCTATACTATGACGCTTTTTGGACGACATGGTATACTATGACGTTTTTTGGACGACATGCTATGACATTTTTAGAATGACATGCTATACTATGACGTTTTTAGAGTGACACGCTATACTCTGATGGTTTTTGAGCAACATGCTATACTATGACGTTTTTAGAGCGACATGCTATACTATGACGTTTGTTGGGCGACATGCTATACTATGACGTTTTTTGCACGACATGCTATGCTATGACGTTTTTAGAACGACATGCTATACTATGATGTTTTCTGGATGACACGCTATACTATGACGTTTTTAGAGTGACATGCTATACTCTGACGTTTGTTGGGCGACATGCTATACTATGACATTTTTAGAGCGACATGCTATACTATGACATTTTGTTGAACGACATGCTATACTATGACGTTTGTTGGACGACATGCTATACTATGACATTTTGTTGAACGACATGTTATACTATGACGTTTTTTGAGCGACATGCTATACTATTACGTTTTTAGACCAAAGGCTATACTATGAAATTTTTTGAGCGACATGCTATACTATGACATTTTGTTGAACGACATGCTATACTATGACATTTGTTGGACCAAAGGCTATACTATGACGTTTTTAGAGCGACATGCTATACTATTATGTTTTTAGACCAAAGGCTATACTATGAAATTTTTTGGACGACATGCTATACTATGACGTTTTAAGAGCGACATGCTATACTATGACGTTTTTGGACCAAAGGCTATACCATGACGTTTCAAGAGCGACATGCTATACTGTGACGTTTTTTGAGCGACATGCTATACCATGACGTTTTTTGGACGACATGCTATACTATGACATTTTGTTGAACGACATGCTATTCTTTGGCGTTTGTTGAGCGACATGCTATACTATGACATTTGTTGGACCAAAGGCTATACTATGACGTTTTTTGAGCGACATGCTATACTATGACGTTTTTAGAGCGACACGCCCTACTATGATGTTTTTTGGACGACATGCAAAACTATGACGTTTTTGGACGACATGCTATGCTATGACATTTCTTGGATGACATGCTATACTACGATGTTTTTAGAGTGACATGCTATACTATGATGTTTTTTGCGTGACATGCTATACTATGACGTTTTTGGACGACATGCTATACTATGACATTTTTTGGACGACATGCTAAACTATGACGTTTTTTGGACGACATGCTGTGACGTTTTTTGAGCGACATGCTATACTATGACGTTTTTTGGACCAAAGGCTATACTATGACGTTTTTAGAGCGACATGCTATACCATGACGTTTTTTGGATGACATGCTATACTATGACATTTTGTTGAATGACATGCTATCCTGTGACGTTTGTTGAGCGACATGCTATACTACGACATTTTTTGAGCGACATGCTAAACTATATCGTTTTTTGAGCGACATGCTAAACTATGACGTTTTTAGAGTGACATGCTATACTATGACGTTTTTTGGACAATATGCTATGCTATGACGTTTTTTGGACCAAATGCTATTCTATGATGTTTTTAGAGCCACATGCTATACTATGACAATTTTAGACCGACATGCTAAACTATGACGTTTTTTGGACAGCATGTTATAGTACAACTTTTTTTGGACGACCTGCGATACTATGACGTTTTCTGGACCAAAGGCCATACTATGTTTTTAGAGCGGCATGCTATACTATGACGTTTTTAGAGAGGCATGCTATACTACGACATTTGTAGGGTGCCACGCTATACTATACTTTTTTTTTTTAAAACTAATTTTACTATTTACTATGACATTTTTTTGTTTTAATTTTTTTTGTTTTTTAGCAACATATTATAAGAATTTGAACAGTTTTAAAAATTACTATATTTTTACTTGTGCAATGAAATACTATTCTATGGCATTTGTTAGACGACATATTATACTCTGATGTTTTCTTGATTAACATACTATTTGGACAATATACTGCACTATGACATTTTTGAACCACATATCATACATGACAATTTTAGGCAACATCCTGTCATTTTGCGCTTTTTGAACCACATAATAATCTATGAGGCTTTTTTTGGCGACATGCTATACTATGAACTACAGGCCATACTACACTGCCCTCCATAATTATTGGCACTCCTGGTTAAGATGTCTTCTTCAGCTTCTAATAAATTCAGTTTTTTTCTAAATAATATAGGACCACAATGAAAAAAAGAAAATCCAAACTTTAATTCAAGTGTATTTATTCAGTGGGAAAAAAATCTCACATTAAGAAATAATTCTTTTACATCAAAGCATGTGTACCACAATTATTAGCACCCCTGATGTTAATACTTTGTACAACCCCCTTTTGCCAACAAAACAGCACCTAATCTTCTCCTTATAATGTTTCACAAGCAGGGAGAATACAGAAAGACGGATCTTCGACCATTCCTCTTTGCACAATCTCTCTAAATCATCCAGCAACCTGGGACCTCTCCTCTGCACTCTCCTCTTCAGCTCACTCCACAGGTTTTCAATGGGGTTGAGGTCTGGGGACTGAGATGGCCATGGGAGGAACTTGATTCTGTGTCTGGTGAACCATTTCTGTGTAGATTTGGCCACATGTTTAGGGTCATTATCTTGCTGAAAGACCCAGTGATGACTCATCTTCAGCTTTCGGGCAGAGGCCACCAGATTTTGATTTAAAATGTCCTGTTATTTCAAAGCGTTCATGATGCCATGCACCCTAACAAGGTTCCCAGGGCCTCTGGAAGAGAAACAGGCCCACAGCATCACCAATCCTCCCCCATACTTCCCAGTGGGCATGAGGTGCTTTTCTGCATACTCATCTTTAGTGTTCCGCCAGACCCACTAAGAGTGTTTGTTGCCACAAAGCTCTATCTTGGTCTCATCTGACCAAAGCACATGGTCCCAGTTGAAGTCCCAGTACCGTTTAGCAAACTCCAGATGTTTACGTTTATGATTGTGAGTGAGAAAAAGGTTTTTTCCGTGCACGCCTCCCAAACAGCTTGTTGGCATGTAGATAGCGCCTGATGGTTATTTTGGAGACTGTGACCCCAAGATGCTATCACTTGTTGCAATTCTTTAACAGTGAGCTTTGGAGAACTTTTTATTTCTCTTACCATCCTCCTCACCGTGCGTGGTGGCAAAATAACCTTGCGTCCTCGTCCAGGCTTGTTTACCACTGTTCCAGTTGTTTTAAACTTCTTAATGATTCCTCTGACGGTAGATATAGGCAGGTGCAGGCGAGTGGCTATTTTCTTGTAGCCAATGCCTGACTTGTGAAGGTCGACATACATCTGCCTTACTTAAATGGTGTGTTCCTTTGTCTTTCCCATGTTGAAGAGTGGATAAGAGAAATGGCCTCTGTGTCACGTCATATTTATACCCCAGCGAAACAGGAAGTGATGAATTACTAATTAAATGTTCCCAGACAATCTGATCAACTTTGTAAACTACTGTAGAAATGACAGAAATACTTCAATTACATTTATTTCCTAGGAATTGTTAGGGATGGCAATAATTGTGGAACAGGTGATTTAATGGAAAATAGTTATTTCTTAGTCAGGGATTTTTTTTTTCCTTAAAAATTCACTTGAGTTGAAGGTTACATTTTTCTCCAATTTTCAGTGTGAGAGTATGCTTCTGCAATAAAAACTGAATTTATTTTAAGGCTTTTAACACATCTTAACCAGGGGTGCCAATAATTATGGAGGGCGCTGTATGTTATTCTTGAAAAGTATACTATACTTTGACATTTTCTGAACTACATCCTATACTATGGCGTTATACACAGAGTGCTTTGGTTACATGTCGATTTATAATCTAGATTTTTTCCTGTTTTGTTTTGTGATGGGATTACCACAGACCTGACCGTGAACACCGTTGACACCCACCTGAGAGACGCTGCCTAAGATCTCAAGGCTGTTTGGTCGTGGTCTTTCTGGTCCTGCTCCAGAACGCCTTCATCAACTATGTCTTCTTTTGAAGAGGCCCTCAGATGCTGCAATCTCTGACCTTCAGGAGGAACTGCTACTTTCACTCTGTAACGAGATGGCAGTTATTTTAAAGACCCAGCTCCTGGCGGCTTTGAGTGAAAATTTAACATCCATCAAAACGGAACTACAGACAGTTATATCTGAGCTGTCGGTCAGTATTTCAAACATCAAGTCCGACCCTAAAGCACGCTGTGGGTGAAACGGAAACTTCACTCTCCACATCACTGACGACATCGTCACACTCCAAAGCAGAGCACCTGTCTGCTGAACTTTTAAAAGTGGACTATAAATGTGAAAAATGTGAGCAGCAGCAGCCTGTGAGCAGCGGAACAGATGTGATCAGAAAGAAGTCATTTTCTTTTTTCTTTTCTTTCTGGTTGACTTGATGCTGTCAGATGCAGATGTTGGAGCTGATTCTGATCTTTCAGGATAAAAAGCTGCTTTTCCTTCACAGACTTTTCAGGAAATTATTCTCTCAGGTTTTCTCTGCTATTTATATTTTTATTATCTGTGATTATTTCATTACTGTAAAATAAAGTTTGAGGCATAAAGACTCATTTAGTTATTTCATTCCTGAAATCTTTGACGTAGCAGAACTAAACTTCAATTTTCCTTCTTGTACTTCTGATACTAGAACTAAACGTGTCTTCAACATGGATCATCTGGTTTTAATGAATCAGCAGCAACATCACAACAACAAATGAGACAATTGTCAACAAATTCATGAAACTGATGTCATTAAAACTATCAGAGTCTGTTTTAGTGTCAAATTAAAGCTGATTACTGACAACTACAACATTAACGTTACTGTTTTAATCACATTTAAGTTTCCTGAACATTACATTAATGTCAACCAGCCACAGTTTTATGAACTTAATGAACCACATTACAGGAACACAACACACTTCAGCTGTTAACAGGAAACAACACAGACATCGTTAGCTTGATGCTACGTTTAGCTGCTAATCAGGAGTGGTCAGCTAGCTCTGTTAGCATCGCTAATTCACATTAAAGCTAATATTCACTTGATGCTAACTCCCTTCTCTGGTCAACACACACAAATAAACTCCACCAACTCCTGGGGTTCACTGCTCACATTATATCTGACTCTGAAGTTGAACATAAAGTTCATTAAAACCAGCACCGATCAGTAAATTATCATTTATTACCGACCAGCTGTCGGAGTCCTTCAGTGTCTGTTGGTCCAATCAGCCGAAGGACTGAATTACTGAACTGAAAACTTATTAAAACAAGACAACGGACAGTAAAACTGTCTGTGGAAAATGTGCTGCTGCTCCACTGATAAATACCAACAAACTAAAACAAACTTGGTGAAGTGTTGCTTTTAGTGATTTTTTTTTTTTAATAAATAGCAAATATGAGGCTTTTATTTTTCTGGAAGTAAAAGGAAATGTTGCTTATCCGTAGTTTCGCTAACTTAACTTTAGCTGCACTTTCACCATGTTCTGATAGATCAGTTTTTTTTAATATTAAAATAGCTGCACTTCATTTGTATATTTGGTCGTTTCTTATGTTGCTGCTGATTCATTGCAATTATATTGTAAAAATATCAATTTAAATACAGATAATTGAAAAGAAAAAAACTGGCTCTGAAATACTCAATGAATTGATATGTCATCTAGTGTTAAACTGAATAAGAATTCTTAATAATATAAAATGTAACTGACTGAGCTGTATTAATTAAATCGAGATATTTCAAATTGAAAGAAACACAACATTGACTGAAAGATTTCAGTCAATTAAACCTTACATTCATTTACCTAAGAAAACCATCCGTTAATGTTACCTTAAAATGACCTAAATTTTTAAAAAAATATATAGGTGCAAAGTAAAAGTTTCACACTAAAGATGAATCACTGATGAACATTTAATTGCATTAACTAAATTATTATGAGGAAACAGAAATCCATGTCTAATATTTCTATCAAATATGTTTCTGTTTATAAAATGTATTGGACATCAATTAAAATGTCTGCATAGTGAAATATATGAAGTCCATCTGCATTTATACATCATATTCATGTTTAAATAACGGGAACTGCAGCCCACGTTCAGTCAAGTTAGCGGAATTATGGATAAACAACGTTTCCAGGTATCTCTTTCAAAATAAAAGCCGTGATTTGTTTTACGAAAAAATTACGCGATTTCAAAAATGTGACATTGAAAATGTAAATCAAACTGTAACTAGCGTTAGCTAGCTGCTCCACTTGAATATTTTTGTTCTCGTCTTTGTCAAGCCCAAACGATAAATTAATCCATATTCTGGCTACATTACCGACAACAGCGGCCCTGGAGTGACCGGAAAGGTGAGCCGACCTAGCGGAAGTGCTAATGAGGTCTGCTCTGGCACGGATTATTACCGTCACACATGTAGCTTTGAAAATAAATCTTCTACAAGACACAGAGCTGTAGCTCCGTTTCAGTGTGAGCTCTAATGTTTCTCTGTGTGACTGTGTCTGACTTCCTCTAATAAAATCCTCCTGTTCACTGGGAGCTGCAGCTGCCAGAGATATGAATATCTGTGTATGGTCAGACTGAGAGCCGGAGAGCAGTGATTGGTCAGACTGAGAGCCGGAGAGCAGCGATTGTTCAGACTGACTGAGAGCCGAGGAGTCTCTGTCCCGCCCACGTTTACAGCTTCCGCTGTTTACCTGCTGCTGCTAACAACGTTAGCCTCCAAAAGTGAAGATAAACTCTACAGGTAAGTCATTTTTGTAACTAGTTGTACTCTTCTCCACATCTGGACAACATCACATATAAAGCAGTGAAGTTACTGTAAGTTAACATCAGACTATAACCTCTGATATTAACATGTTCCAACATCAGGTTTTAAAATTGTTCTGTAAATCTGAGGTGTCCTCATTTAGTGTTAACGCTGATGCTAAATCAGGTTAGTCAGTGTCATAAACTAGTTAACTGTTAGCTGTAGCTAAGTTTCCTGCAGATCACAGCTGATCAATCATAATGGATCGATAACTGCTGTTATAATTATCAGCAGATATAAATAAATCTACATTAATGTTCCTCCACAGAACTGTTACTGATGAATATTAATCTCTTAGTTCAGTTCTGAGTTAATATCTCTGTTCTTTGCTTCAGTTTTTTTCTCTAAAACAGTGTATGGTGAGATAACTGTGGAGCTCATGTTAACGCTAATGATACATTAGAATAAAACAGAACAAACTTTATTGTCCATCTAAGGCAGTAAAATGGTCTTTAGCCTCAACCAGGAAAACAAACATTTCCATAACATTTAAAAATACAACAAAAATACAACACTGTTGTGTTCCACTCATAACCTGATGTGTTGATATTTAATGTCCCTGCAGTTGGAATGAAAGAACCTTGTGGATCTTTTCCTCACTGTTTGTGTCTTTTCCTTCCAGCCTCGGTCTGGATCATTGGGAACATCTGGTCTGATGGACTGAGAGCTCCAGAGAACATGAACATCCAGCTGTGGTTGTCTGAAAAGTCTTTTCTCCTTCATCACTGTGAGGAAGAGCAGCACTGATGTCTTCCTCATCATTCCAGTAATAACAATAATGCTGCAGATTCAGCTCCTCTCTTCAGAATACAACTTGTCTTGTGACTGTTCAGTTTTTACATTTCACTGTCAGCAACACATTAGTTATTTCATCCATTTATTTCATGTGTTTACACATCATTCCAGTTCACAATTGTTAAACAATGTAGTTTTTAAATGTGCAATAAAGATAATAATAAAGCTCCTGCCCTGAATGTGTTGATGTTTTAATGCTGCATATCTGCTATAAATAACATGGACTTTATATTGTATTTCTGCTCCAACAGCAGAGATTAAGTTAAAGGTGATAAATAGAACCCCTGAATATTAAGAACAGAGAATAATAAACTGCTGAGAGTTGGTCTGTCCTTCAATAAGCGAAAGCTAAACAGGAAGTGGTTCACTGAGGATGTCGTCCATTCAGTCTCCTTCACAACCAGATGAGGTTTTCCTTCTACTGGTTTCACTCAGAAGATCCTCACAGTGAATATGAGACACCTGAGATGAAGACAGACGTCACAGTATCAGCATCAACAGCAGAGGATCATTTTAAAGTGACCCTGGACAGATTTCCTCTGTCATATACAGTTTTCCAAGCACTGAAAGACAGAAAGGCCTGTAGTCACTTTAGCTTTAGAGGAGATGATTTTATTATCCAGTTTATCTGTGCTGCAATTTAAATGTAGTAACTGTAGTGTTCATCATTACTTTGGACATATTCTGGGAGGTTATTTTTCCAATTTACACTGCAGGAATACGTAGTACAACATGTGAATCGATCATTAAACAACGTTAACGACTAGAGAGCAGATTTACTGTTTTCTCCAGTTTAACTTCAGAGACTCAGCAGATATTCAGGACTACTGACAACACAGAACCTTAACCTCACTGTTTTAATCACATTTAGGTTTTCTAAACGTTACATTAATGTGAACCAGCGTCTCCACTGACAGTTTTCTTAACTAAATGTACCACATTACAGTAACCCAACACACTTCAGCTGTTTACATGAAACACCACAAACATCGTTAGCTTAATGCTACGTTAGCTTAATGCTACGTTAGCTTTAATCAGGCTCCGACTGAGCAGCTAGCTCGATTAGCATCGCTAACATTAAAACTAATATTTACCAGATGCTAACTCTCTTCTCTGGTCAACACACACTGAAATAAACTCCACCAACATCTGGACTGCATGGCACACATTATATCTGACACTAAAGCTGCATATAAAGTGCAGTAAAAGCGGCACCGATATGAAAATAAACATTAACTTACCGAACTATCAGAGTCCTTTCAGTGTCTGCTGGTAGAATCAGCCGAAGGTAGAAAACTGGTTAAAAACAAGCCAACGGGCAGGAAAACTGTCTGTGGAAAATGTTCTGCTGCTCCACCGATAAATAAACCAACAGTTATTATATCAGAATTAATCCAAAGGAGGAGAGCAGAGTCTCTGCTGCCCTCCTCCATAGGACCTGTCAATCATTCCAGACCAGACTGTCAATCACGTAACCCCGCCCCCTGGCTTCGCAAAACTTTAACGCTCTATAAAAAATTCAATATTGATTTATTTTAAGATCGGTCACCTGATCTCTCATTTTGACCATGAAAACTAACGAAAAAAAATTATATCCAGTCTATGCACCGTACTCTGTTTGGCTCCACACTTGCTGATGACCACTTCCGGTCTCAGAAAATGAAAAAACGGACCTTTTCTCGTTTCTGTCTCTTACTGATTTTACTTTTTTGTTATTCTGAATATAAAATGAAAATAAAAGCATTTTTAAAATTTCGTATATCCCTTTTTGATCATGAAAAGGAAAAACGCCTTGTTTTTCAATTTTAATTTTTGTATTTTAAAACGAAAATCAAATACCCACTCGTTTTTTGTTTTTCAATGCCCCTTTCAGAACGGAAAATCCAATTGCCAAAATATACACGGACCCCAGTAGTAGAATCTGGTCTTGCACAGCTTCTCAACTACTTTGGTTTATGACAAATTATCTGCAGTACACAAGTTATCATGACATTCCCACTGCTCTTAGGAGCACTTTATGTTTGGGGTTGGTAAACATTTGCATGATAAAATTTTCAACTTAAGGTAAATGTATTCTTTCTGCCTCTGTGTGTCTGCAAGGGTGACGTAAATTTTGTCATCCACCCAAGTCCATGAGTCAATACAGATCCCTGTGCCGACATTCATCTGCAGGCCAGAATTTGTGCCCCCCAGACTGGACACGCTGCAAGCCCACTGACTGCACATATGCCAGGTAAACAAATGGTGCTTTAAACAAACGCTTGTTATGAGGCGAGGCTGTGTGATGAGTTTTGTCCTTCACATCTTTATAATTAAGGAGCTGTAATTGAAGTAGTCACTGCTGGACTGGTTTCTTGTTTTTTACATATTTTCCACTGATGGCGCTTTAAAGTTATAAATTCTCCAGATATCTGGTGCTTTGTCCATGGTGCTCAGCACACCTCAAGAAAGGATCACAGAGTTTAATCAGTATGAAGCTGCTATATCCTGTAAAAGGTGCAAAGTCACAACCTTACAGAAACATGGACATGACCCCTGTGTATTTTCTTGTGTTTGATGTGAGAGTCTATGCGACTGTCTGACGCATACCTATTATAAATAGAACTGTGTGCACATCCACTGTCCACTATCAAAGTCCGCATCGTTCATGTGGAAACCATGAATTGGCCTTAAGATAGTGAACATGGTAAAACATTACACCTGCTGAACATTATTATGTTAGCACTGTCAATGTGAGCAGTAGTGTTTAGCTCAAAGCGCTGCTTTGTGTCTAAACGCAGCCTCTCAGAGATGCTACCATGGCTGTAGGCTCTTCACCTTGTTTAAAGGTAATTTTTAGGAGCACTAGAAGCACCACAGACATAATACCACTTACTTCCATCATGTAAGGGTGGCAGCAGAAGCCTGACAGACAAATGTTTGACATCCCGGACAAAAAAAAAGCTGTCTGGAATTGTCTGTCTGACAAGATGTTACTTGAGGTTAAGTTAAAAAAAAATCTAAATTAGGCAGGTTTCTGGTTAAAACTCTGACTTGATCTGTGTATTGTCCAGTTGTTGGGAAATTTGTGGGTCTCGAGACAATGTTCCAATTACTGTGGATAATCCAAAGACTTCAACATCAACAGTTTTCACCATTCACTGCATTAAAACCTTTTCACAGTGTGTTCTGTGACTGGTCCAGACGTTTTACAGAAATAAATGTAACTGTAACAAATTTCAACACAAAATTTTGCATCCTTCTATAATACTGAGATGAGAAGCAGCTGACAAATAACACCAAAGCTATCTAGTACTACTAAATACACAGTGAGTGAGAAAATGTTTTTTTTTGTGTGAAAGAACTGACTCTGTGAGAATTCAGGTGGAGGTAACCATAAAACATGTCTGAAGTGTGAAATGAAAAGTCTTCGGATTCTTCTGGCACCTCTGGCACACATGATTTCTCCAGGAAAGGAGACAGTAAAAGGAAGGCTATTTTATTGTGCTCATTTTAATTTTTTGACAAGAAAATAAAGAAAGAAAGCCTCTGAGAGATCCTATGGTAGAGCGTTCTCCCTTTCTCACTCTCTCTTGCTCCTGAGTCATTCCCTAGAAGAATATAACACAAGTTTCCACTGAGGATTTCCTTGCAGCATGCTCCATTGTCACTTCTGTCTGTTGTCAGTAGGACCTCAGTTTATTTCCACTTTCTAGGCATTGCTGTTTTGAAAACACAGTTTCTTTTCATCACGGCTCAAAGAATAGCAGCGCTGATTAGGGTCACTGTCGACTGGTCGCCTCGACCATCAGCTTGTTGTTGCCTCATTCGAGATAAGCGCTGCTACTCTCTGACACATGATAATTTCAGACCATTACTTTTCATAAACAGAATGAAAAACCAAAAACAGTAATTTAATACATCGCTACATTGATATTACTGTTACTCAAAGAATGCTCAAGTGAGGCTTAAGAATCAAGCAATTATAAAATTGCAGTCAGGAAAGTATAAGTTAAGAAATCTTGATATTTTTTTTCATTTTCAAAGCATTGCTAAAGTTAAAAAGATGAAAGAAAATCGAATGTTTTAAGGCTGTTGTTTAGTTAAAGCCACAATCTGGGACGTGTAATGTAGAAACAACCACGGCTCATCAGTTTCCTTTTGGATCAGAGTTGGATTGTTTGCTGCAGCGGCAGAGGAACCACATCTAAGCTGCTGCCGTATCAGGAGAGAAAAAAAACAGCCTTTTTAACCACACAAATTAATGTGCTTTTTCAGTGCTACAAACAGCTGTGGTGATTTTACCAACCCATGATTATGGCTTTAACCGGGCTTAATGACTTGAGCATTCTGAACTCATTATAGCAGAGAAAAAAGATTTTATACAGTGTTTCCATTCATCAATAAACTTTTCATTGTTCGCCAGCTCTGTTGTTTCTGTTGTGTCATTTTCATTGTTGTTTCAAGGTTGGAATCAATTCTGTTTCAAATCAGAAAGCCAAGTAGGTGCAATTCACTCAGTATACACATTTGTAATTACAAATTGTAGTCAATACTGTGAATACCACAAGCATGTTAAATTCGAAATCCGCTGAAGTGAAATCTTCTTGACTCCATCCCTGGTTTACGGTTTTAAATGACTTGTTGTAGCACAGTTCTGTGTAGAATATTCTACAGTATATTATCACATTTTTCTCCTCTGTTCCGCCTCCGGTATATAAATCCTGCAGATATTTCAGATATACACAAAGTCTCTTTTCACCACATAAGTGATACTAATCACATTTCACCATAACACTTCTCATATAAAAACTCCATTGCTATTACTTCAATAGACGTCTTGAGTGACAGTTTTGGGTTCCATGGCAAACTGGTCATCTGTGAGCATTGATGCGGACAATTTTACAGAAAGCCAATAATAATTCCTTCTTTCTTTAAAATCTCTGAAACACAAATGGCCGTCCGAAGGAAGTTACCTGTCAGAAAAAGGACAGACGACTGTTTGAATTCAGCTCGTATGTCAGAATCCAGCTGCTAAACAGTACTAACTTCTCAAAGAATACATTCATCTGTGTGTTGCTGCAGTTGTGTGTGCATGAGTACACTTGAGTGTGTGTGTGTGTATGTGTGTGTGTGGGTGTAGGTACTAGAGTCTTAGCTGTAAGGGTGATGGTGGGTCAATGGTTGGGTCCTGGACAGGGCTGTAAGGGTCAATTTACTACCACAGTACTTTGGTCTTAGAAATGATTGGAGGATAGAAGGGGAGCAGTGAGCCAATGGTGGTGGATAGTTTTGTGCAAATTGATGTTCTGTTTGGCAAACTGAACTGTATTAATGCAAAGGAGAAGAGGTCTGTAAATAGTGGTATTTAAAAGCATTTCAAATACTTCTTAGTGATTTATCAAGCTGGCACAATGGCACCACAGTGGAACCAGAGGAATCCAAAAAAAAAACAAAAAACAGGGAGATGGGAGGAGGAGAGGAAAAAAAATGAATTGTTGATAAAACACAGTGGAGCTACAGTGTATCGGGAAGGAAGCTGAGAGTTTTAGGTCTTTTCCTAAGAGTCGTTTTTTGATTTTGAACAGTGCAGATATGCTTCCCCTATGGGAATTAAAGACATTCATTTGAAGATTAGAATTTTTAGTTCGATTTCAAAATCAAAAACGCACTATTGTAAGTGAGCAGGTAGGTAACTAACTTGGGATTCTGGTTTCTGAAAAGTCTGAAAGATTTCAAAACCATGTTGTACAAACAAAACAGTCACCTCTGTTGCAAATATAGAACTTCTCTCTCTCATCTGTACAGTGTTCCCTCGTTAGGAGGATGAGGAGCAGGTGTAGCAGGGGTTCACCAAGAGAAAAGGCGGACTTGTTTTTGGCTCAGCAGAGAGCACATTCCTCTTGGTAGAAAAGGAGAACTCAAATGTCTCGTCCATCGTACTGTTTGTCTCTGTTGGTGTGCACTTCTCAGCTGAGAGGCTCAAAACAGTCAAAAACACAGTCACACGACAGAGCCATGCCATATTCAAATAATAGAATATTAATGATGAGGATCATAGGAATAATAAGAAGACCAGTAATGATAATAAGAATAATGAATAGTAATAACAACATATCATATTAGGTTTTTTAAATTCTGTATATAAAAACAGTGGTGAGGAGAAGTTGGTACACAGTAGGGCTCTACTATCCCCTTGGTTGATTTGGCACATTAAACTCACTCTCCGGTGAGAGCTACCTACTCATTCTCAGCACAATTAAATATTACTGTTGCCTGGCGACCCATCCAGAATTTATCGTTTTGATGTTTTTAACCTCCCGAATCACAACAAATTTTTCAAAATGCCTGCGCTAGTGGCTGGATCGCAGGGCGCGATGCTAAAAAAACAACCTCCTCAGCAAAGCAAAGTCCTGATCAATCCACCGCCGTAATAGTTCTCATGACTCTGGTGGAGTTAATCTGCCGTGGCCAGGTTTGATGAATGTCAGTCTCAGGGTAGATTAAAAGCATCGCTGGGCTGTTCAGGATGGGTTGCCCGGCAACATTTAAGGTTTCTATTTTTAATGTTGAATCTTTTTTCTTCATTCAAAACTTAGTACAAATAGCTACATAAGTCTGAGCTATAATTTCCATTACATTACAAAATTAACTCAGTCTCTACAAGTTATGATTTTTGTTGTTCAATATAATATATTAGTTTGGTCCTCCTCCATGTTTTCAGAAGAAAAGGCTTAGTTTATGTAAAGTATGAGCCAGTGTGTGTGTGTGTGTGTGTGTGTGTGTGTGTGAGAGTGTGTGTTTACATGTATGGGCAATTTGCTTCAGTAGATCCTGTAAGTTATGTGTGTTTGTGTGTATTTACAGGTCTTTATTGAATAGGTCTGTATCAATATGTAATGGATGCAGTGTTGTTATTTTTCCATCTTCAGAGTGTTTGCGGTCTCCACATGTGCGATCAGGCCTTCTGCTGGGCAGACACACCCTTCCAGTAGTCCAGTATGTCGTGAAGATCTTCATCCTTGGCAAACTGAACCTTTCGCCTCAGTGCGTGTCCGGCTGCCACGTATCCTTCGTCCTCCATGGATGCCTGCCGGTGCCTCTTCCGGTGCAGTTTGAACCTCTCCCACAGCCCCAGGGTTGGGGTGCAGAGGAGCCCTTCCTCCTCCTCGTCTTCCTCGGGGCTGGAGCAGTAGCTGAGGTTGTGGTACTGGGGAGAGAGCGGGTAGTGTGGTGAAAGCTGGGAGTAGGCTAACTCCCGCTGCTTGGCCTGCCTGCTGAGAGTGAGGGGGTCTAACACAGAGGGCTTACGACCCCCTGGGTGGTGGTGGAGCTCCTGCAAGATCTGGGGGTGGTGCTGCAGCTCCTGCAGATGCTGCTGGGAGCCGGGGTAGGAGTGGCGGTGCTCGTTGTACTGGCGGATTCTCTGGGCTTCAGCTCGTAAGATAGCCGCTGCTGGAGTGACGGTGCGGATGGGCTCGCCTCCCCCTCCTCCCCTTTCTCCCCTCTCTCCAGGTGAGGTTCTCTCGATATAGCGGGTTTCGGAGGAGTGGTAGCCTCCCTCTGAGCGGAAAGAGCGAGGGCTCCGGGCAGAGCCAGGAGAGGAGGAGGTGCTGGGTCTTTTTGAGGTTGGAGGAGCCTCCATGCTGTGGTGTCGCTGCAGTGAATGATGGTAGCTTCTTCCCCTCTCTTCTCTTCCTCCTCTCCCTCCTTTATACACCGGGGAGAGGAACTCACCTCCTCTTTCTCCTCTCTCTCCTTGCTCAGACAGAAGCACCAGCTGTGGCTCTGCAGTTGAAACAGCTCCTCCACCTGCAGAAGAAGGGGATTTGATCCCCTGCTGAAAGGAGGTAGACTCAGATTTGAGAGCATCTATACAGTTGTTGATGATCTGGTTAACTTTATCAACTTCTTTAGCGATGGTAGAAATCTCTGCTACTGAGCCCTGGGGATTTGCTTGTGGTGACATCTCTCTTTCTCGTTCTCTTTCTCTCTCTCGCTCTCTCTCCCTTTCAATGCCGGAACCTCTGACCTCCATGTAGTTAAGTTTAGCAGGTTTGTGCGCCGGTGTTTCTATCACCTCCTGAAGCTTGTATGGATCTATCTCACCACCCTGAGGTAAGTAAGGCATTCTGGACAGACTGTCCCCACCACCTAGCTTCTGAGAAACAGATCCTCCACTCCCTCCCTCTATATCTCCTTCTCCACCATACTTGAGCTCTATCAAAGTCCTCTGGATCCTGCTCATCTTCCTCTCCTTCTCCTCCATGAGCCTTTTCCTCCTCAGGCAGTGGACAACTAGGCCAAGGAAGAGCAGCATGCCAAACAGACAGCCCAGAATAGTCATAATGTAGTGGGTGGCAGACGACTGATTGGCTGTCGTCACAGGTACGGGTATGCGGCCAGTTGAGATGGTCAGACAGGTGTGGTTGAAGCGCAGGGAGTTTCGTATAGAAGCCACACAGTATGTGTAGTCAGTGCTAGGTTTTAAGTTCTTTAGCTCAATATCTTCTCTCTGATTTTTCAGATTCTGGATATCTGTGAAGAAACTGTTGTTATAAAGCATCAGAATGTACATTTTCCTGTACGGATGAGGAATCTGAACCGTGATCACAGCACTGGAATGTAGCAGCTTCTTTAAGATCATGATCGGTTTGGCATCAGGGAAAGGGCTCAAGCTGATCACCTCATCAGGAGGGGTCCCAGAAGCACAGTCGTCCAGTCCACAGGGAGAGGCAAAATCTGGGGACTGGGTGGTGGAGTCAAAGGCGTCGATGTGTGTCACGCTACTGCCATCGTCTGTACATACGAGACTGAGCACGTGCAGAGCATTGCGCTGGGTAGGCATGCGGGGGTTTTGGCTCAGAAGGTTATAGCCAGAGAATCCTTGAGGGGAGTCACACACCATCCGCTCACTGGTCCTGTTGGGGAAGGCTGAGAGCCAGCGCAGGAAGCCCAGCAGCTCACAGGAGCAGTTGAAGGGGTTTGTGTACAGTTCACAGGTGGTCAGCTTGGAGAGTCCAGAGAACAAACTGCCGTCCAACACCTGGATCCTGGAAACAGACAGAGAAAATAAGAGACTTTTAGTGGAAGATTTCACTCCAGAACACTCTGTCATCTGTCAGATTAAATGCACTCGCTCCTCACTCTTCTTAAACTTCAGTTTATGGTCATAAACATCTCCCACAATACCTTTTGAAACAAGCCCCAAAGAGCGGTTCAACTTGTTTGATTTGATGCTTTATATTTTGGCCAAGAGATCAATACCAATTATGCTACCAATAGTAAGAACAAGACAGTTATTTCCACATAGAAAGACAGAGGATGGCTTGCTGCAGTATTGCATTGTGATCTGCTGAGGATACTGTTAGTGAGAAAATTAGTATTGTCTGCAGTTCATTTTCCCCTGTGAATCTGCCCATCAGTACAAATCAGTAAATTCAGAAAGCAGCCATTGATCTGTGATTTTGGGGTGATGACACCAAGCCTGACCTTTAACCAGTGTGTTTTGGACTCATTTATGAAATTTTACAGTGTTATCCGATCTAGCTCCAGGGCAGATGTGCTGGAAATGTTTAATTTTGTTTTCTTCCTCTGCCCAGCTACTATCCTACAACAACAAAACACAAAATATGAACCCAGACAGAATGCCAGATTTTTTGCACTGATTAAAATGGAATCATCTCTACATTGTTTCATCTTTATAATGGTACGTTTATATGCACAGCATAATTTCCCAAAGCCCACGGTAGCATTTTAAAGTGCTTGTTATTTTCCAACCAACAATTTGGAAACCCAAATATATTATATATTTAAGGAGATTTATCTTGTAAACACTATTTTTTCTCTCTCACACTGCAAAACCCCCAAATCTTACCAAGTCTATTTGTCTTATTTTTAGTCAAAATGTCTCATTCCACTTGATTTAAGATAAATTCACTTAACAAGAGACATTTCAGCAGATGGAGGGACTTGTTTTAAGACAATGCATCTTAAATATCTTGTTAAGTCAAACAATCTTGAAATTCTCTTGTTTTGAGTTGAATTTTACAAGAAAACTCGAAATAAGTTTAACCCTCGTGTCGTCCTGCAGGTCAAATTGACCCGTTTTAAAGTTTGAAAATGTGGGGGAAAAAATATATATTTTCACAGTGAAACTTCTGATGTCCACATTTTCAACATTTTTGAGAAATCTTTGAACATTTTTTGGTGGAAAAAAGAAATGTTAAAAATGTTTCTTAAGAACATTCACAAAAAAATCTACCAAAATCCAGCTTATTTCAATGGATTTTGGTTGATTTTTATGTGAATGTTCTTAAAGAAAATGTTACAAGTTTTACTGATATATATGGAATCACTTTAGATATTTTTATTTATGAGAATTTTCTTTCCAAATTTGGGGGATTTTTTAAAAAATAAAACTTTTAAGGGAAACTTTTAAGGAATTATTTGAGTTTTCTTCCTGAGGTTTTGCAATTTTTCAGAAATTTGGGGAATTTTTTTGCAGATTTTTTGAATTTTTTTCAGACAAGGAAGCAATATTTTTTGGCGCTCGTAAATGAGGACAACAGGTGGGTTAAGACAATGCATCTTAAATATCTTGTTAAGTCAAACAATCTTGAAATTATCTTGTTTTGAGTTGTATTTTACAAGAAAACTAAAAATAAGTTTAATCCATCTCAAATTAGGAAGTTACATGAAAGCAAAAATCTATTTTTGAGTGAAAAACAGTTTTTTGTTTTTAGCATATCTGGCTTATTTTAAGACACCTAAGCTTGATAATCCTAGTAAAATATAGCTCAAAATAAGTTTTCCCAGCTAACTTTAAGATCTCAAGATTCCAAATATCATATCTTATTTCAAGAAATCTTACCAAGCCATTTTTCACTTGTTCTATTGGCAGATTTTTTTCACTTATTTCAAGGTAAAAGTTCCTTGAAATAAATTTTTTTTCTTGTTCTGAGAGGGGCATTTTTTCCAGTGCATCAGTGCACACTCATAGACCCAGGCCAGCACCTGTTCATGGAGAGGTCTATATTCTCTATGTTGGGACACTCCCAGAAGGTGTTGGGTGCAACAGTCTCGATGAGGTTGGCTTGCAGGTAGAGGTACTGCAGCTTGCCCAGGCCTCGCAGCATCCCCTCTGTCAGGTTCCTCAACTTGTTAAAGCCCATCTGGAGAACCTGGGGGAGACAAAGACAAGTGGGATTATCCTAATCTCTGAAGAGCCAGTCGGTGCCAGGCATCACTCACTACAAGCTGGAAACACACAGAACAAACAGATGACGGTTCAGTACAGTTCGTGTTTCACATGGTGATCTAAGCCTCTGTGCTGCGCTGAATTTACTCAGATCTTTCTTGTTCACATGTTACCTCCTGGCATAGCTCCAGCAGCTGTGTAAGCATGCCAGCTCATTATGGCTGCGATCAGCTCAGTTTGGTGAAACACTTTGCCTGAATGTCTCTGGAAGCTATAATAAGCAGGTGTGGTCTTTCTCGGGTATCTGCGTGTCCATCTGTGCATGTAATGCTGGATGAGTATGGATCCTTCAACTGAGTTAAAGTATACTTTTTTAAACTAAATTTCTGACACATTTAAAAAAAAATCCCTATCATTACTATTTGAAGTCCTTCATTCAAAGTTCCACAAGAATAAAAGCAGAGATCTGCAGAGTATTAACTTGAAGAACATGACAAAAAACCTGAGGCGTTAATGCAGCCTCTAAATTCTCCAGATCCAAATCTGATTTAGCACCCATGGGATGAACAAATCCAGTCAATGAAGCCTCCACTACTGTCAGCATCCCAGTGCCAGACGCCATAAGACATCCCCAGAGGTCCTGTGTCTATGACCTGACTGGTCAGAGATGCTTTGGAGGTATGAGGGTATCCTACACAGTGTCAGGCAGGTGATTGTAATGTTTTGACGGGTTGGTGTATACTCTGAGTGTTCACTGTGTCATCGATTGGACATTATTTTATGCTGGACAAATGTTTAGTTTTCAAAACACTGCATATACTCTAACTCCACCCAACATTTTACATTCTGCCCAAGCACCTCAAAGCTGTACCTGTAAAAGTCCATAGTGTTATTTCCCTTTATGGTACATATTTGCATTCATGACTGTGCAGTTGTGTGCATGAATGATCCTGATACCATCACTCACCTGCAGGTTGAATTGTGCTGAGAACGCTCCATCATCCACATAGCTGATATCGTTCTTGGTGAGGTTCAGATAGGTGAGGTTGCCGAAGCGACTGAGTGAAGAATAATGCACCGACCGTATCTTATTCTCGTTCAGCCTCAGATCCACAATGGTGCTGTGGAGAGATGTGTGTCAGTGTGTGGATTGTTTGGCAAAATGCCACAATAATGTGGAAATAGCTCACTTTCACTCTAAGTTTTCTTACCTGTTTATGTGGGAGGGGATGGCCTCATAGGGAGGCTGGTTCATGCTGCAGATAGCCAGCCACACGAAGCCTTTCTCCCCTTCGATAAGCCAGCAGTCAGCTGTTACCATTGGCAACCGCATTATTGACAGGAGGGCAAGCCAACAGAGGAAGGAGCTGGCTGTGGACAAGAGCGCTGATGAAGAGCCTCCAGTCGTGTTATGTCTCTGCCGTCCCTGTCCTGTACTCTGGGCCATTGGGGATGTCATCGCAGTATCCGTTGGAGAAAACCGACCAGAGGTGCTCGCCATCTAACATTTATTCATCTTGGCTAGAGCCATTGGAAAGGCAGTGAGGGTGTGTTTTCTATGGTAATATTGTAGAGTGCAGTGACTTGTTTTTTCTACAGATTTGTGTTGTTGTGACTGTTTTGGTTATAGTCACAGCATGGAGAAGGTTCCTGCTGTCTCTCCTTAGCTTCTCCTGTATGCCTAAAACTCAATTTTCTGTTAACATGAAGAATTCAGAATTTAGCGAAACAGAAGTGAGTGCAGGACGTATCACTTCACTGGCAGTATGTGTGTCTAGGTAAACTGTATCAAGTGTTTAATTAGGGGGTCACATTTGATTTGTTATGTATAAATTGGCAAGTGGAAGTCGTCCCGGTGCCAGGTTGGCTGGTGCTCATGTCTTCTGTGGCCATCTGCATCTCTGATTGGACAAGCACCTCTTTTCTTTCTTCCTCATTGCTTGCCGCTCTGTACTTGGTGTGAGAACTCGTCCCTGGAGGGAAGCGCAGAGAGAGAGATGGGAAGAGGCTGTTAGGAAGGGATCGCTAATGAAACAGTGGTTTATTTGTGAGTTGCAACAAACACAACCCTGTTACCAGCATGATGAGATAGAGGTGATTATTTCTTCTTACATAACAGTCTGACGTGCACACACATGCACACACAAATTTATGCATGCTCACGCACATTTTTTAGACTCAGAAGACATTTCTTGACAAGTCCAATTAGTGCACACACTAGTGCAGATACACAACCAGCACCTGCAAATCTTAAACATACACACAGGTTGTTGTTGCTGCAAACACACATTTTCTGCTGCTCCATTAGCCTCAGGGCCTCGATAGGCCTTGGCTAAGAATGGCCATGGCTCTGACACTGTATCTAATTAATTAATCTGCTCCAAATAAAACACTTCCTGGGAAAAACAGCTGATGTACGATGGAACGGGAGAGACAGAGGGAGGCGGGAAAATGAAAGAGGCTCGCAGAGAGCTGTGGTGAGCAGGAGGAAGAAAAAAGTGAGCGGTGAAGAAAGATGCTTGTGGGAGAGGAGAGAGGTGGCAAGATGGAACAAAGAGAGGGAGAGGGAGGAACAAGGTCAGCAGAGAAGGAGGCAGCAACTCTGTGAGAAAAAAGGAGGTTGTGAGGAGATAGGGATGTGGAGTGGCTCTCTGTCTGTCTGTCTGTCTGTCTGTCTGGGGAATTTGCTAGAACAGTGGCTTGCTCTTCTCTGTGAGAGTTTGTTTCTCAGCTGGAAGAGCAATAAACATAGAAGTGACATCATGGAGGTGAAGGAGAAGGAATGGGAAGCAGTGAAAGGTCCAGCCCTCCTGACAAGCATCTTTTGGCTGCTGTTCCCTCTCTATTGATTACCGATGAATAGCGAAGCAGAGAGGTGCTGATGTGCCACCTTTGATCTGAGAAGGAGGGCGAATGAGAGCAACACTTTGTGAGAACGGGACAAAGCTCCGCTGAACTTTTCGGTGTCTTTTCAGAGCGCCAAAGTCCGTCAAATTCTGTATCCTCAGTGCTTACATCTCAGTTATCTTTTCATTATTCTGTCTTCTTACAGAATTGAAATGTGTTCCTGAGATTTACAAAATATCTACTACAGATCTGAATATTAGAAATTGATCACAATGTTAACTTTCTGAATCCCAAGCAGTTCGGTTTTTTTTGTTGTTTTTTTTGGTTCAGTCACATTTTTCTTCACTGTGATCTTATTTTTCACTGCAATAAAGTCCTGCATCTCTATGGAAACAACTCTGACTAGAAGTAGAGAGAACTCAGAAATGTAACATGACACAGTGAAAATGCCATTAAAAAATTATTTGGTTCTTATTTTTTATTTAAAAAAAACTGGGATCAACACGTTCAACAACAATATTGAACTATTTACATTTTCAGTCTATGTAAGCACAGCCTAATTCAATTTTTGGTTGCAGCATAGGAACTAATATGTTACAAATTTTAGAATGAGACATGCAGAATTAAAACATTTTTGATTAATTATTTTCTGATGAGAAGGGAAAAATGCTAAAAACCAAGCAATTCTTTGTGTTTTTACAGTTTCTGGCTCTGCTAAATGCTGCAGTTTTGGCCTTTTTTTTGTAATATCATGATTTTCAAATTTGCCAGTGGGTTTTGGAGTTCAGGGGGCTAAAGAACACTGAGCCTTTCTGATTTTCCATCATTTAATGCCATCACTGATATTAAGGCAGTGAGAGTGGAGGTCAGGGTTGCGGATGGGCTTGTAATGCACTGGGCATTCATGAAGGAAACCGGCTATAACCGCAAACTCCACTAACCTTAACCAAAGGCTTTTATCAGATATTTTATTTTTATTAACCATAACTGGCACTGGGCTCGACCCTGCTGGGGTCTATCTGTGTGGAGTTTGTATGTTCTCCCTGTGCCTGCGTGGGTTTTCTCTAGGTGCTCCAGCTTCCTCCCACAGTCATGAGTATGTATTTGCCAAACTGATTTTTTTTTACGTGTTATGCAATGTATTTAGCAGTATTATTCTTAAATACAAGCCAGCACTGTTTAAATGCACCATTTAAGATTGATAGCTACACTTTATATTGCTGTGATGTCTTCATGTCGCTGTATGTTCTAAAACTACACATGGGCTACAGGTTATATGTGGAAGTAATGCACATTAAACTCCCATTCATCGAGAGCCCACCACATGCTGCATCAGATGGCAGGACACCGTTTAAGTGCTCACTTTAAGAAACATATGTTGCCCCTCGCTCACCTCAGTTACCCCATAATGTGTCACTTTACGTAATTGCTTTCCACCAACACCATCTAGCCATACAGATGTCAGGTGCTCAGACAAAGTGGCTCTCAGTGTGAGTGTGGTTCCTTCTTTTCTCTTTGTGTGTTAGCTCTGTGGTGCACCTGTCCTGTGTAGCCTGACTTTAACCCTCTGTGACTCTCTGCAGGATAAAGCAGGAATAGCTAATGGTTAGATGGATGAAGGGCTACCATGGCTAAAAGAAGCTATTGTACTCAGTCTTCCAATGTTGACTTTCTTGTCTGGTGGTAGAGTCAGATTAGGGAGGCCAGAGATATCCATTAGGGCAGTGTATAACAGTTACTGCAATTGTATATTAATCTTCCTATCCTTTTGTAAATTAAAGTGCTTTATCTATACCAGGGGTGTCAAACTCATTTTAGTTCAGGGGCCACATTCAGCCCAATTTGATCTCAAGTGGACAGGACCAGGAAAATCATAACATATAATAACCAATAAATAACCACAACTCCAAAAATTTCCTTTTTTTTGTGCTAAAAAGTTCACATTTAAGGAGCTGTCTTCTTTTACAAAACATTATGAATGAAATGAAATTTTTTAGAAAAATAAATTACATTTCATCTGTGCTATGCCTCAATTTATCATTTACACATTACAACTTACAGATCACCAAGTTTCTACAAAGGAACAAAACATTTCATCACAGGTATCTGGAACTGAATGATATCATGTTTTTCTTTATGATCAAAACTACAAAAGTGAGAAACAAAAGGATAAATGAGACAAACGACAGGAAACAAAACAAAATATTAGACAAAAAAGTTACAAAGTGACAAAAAAAATTAACAAATGACAAAAGCCAGAAAAAAACTGACCAAAACACAGACAGACAACACAAGCGAGACAAAAATGCTTCGTAAAACAACGAATAAAGCAAAGCACAAAGTGACAAAAATAAGACAAAAAACACAAGCGAGACAAAAAGGAAACTCAAAACAAAAAAAGTCAGACAAAAAACAACAAAAACAACACAAAATATTACAAAAATGAGACACAAAATGACAAAAGAACAGTGAGCAATCTAGTATTTTACTTTATGATCAAAACAACTTGTCATGGTCTAGAAATGTTTTTATATTTATAGTTTTACAAATTCACAATTTGCAGCTAATACGCTGACGGGCCACTTTTGGCCCACGGGCCACATGTTTGACACTCCTGATCTACACGGTGCCAGAAAATCCTGAAAAATGATTGTAATAGCTTTCCATGTACACGTGAAGCCCTTAAGTTTCTAGTCTGTTTTTTCTCACCAGTCTAAAATCCCAAGATATTCAATTTATTAACATAAGCAGCAAGGAAACGTTTTAAATTCTCACATTTGACAAAGAAGAAATAGCAGATGTTTGTCCTTGGCTAAAATACAGAAAAATCTAATTCTTGACTTAGAAAATATTTGCCAAAAAGTTCTAAATTAATTTTAAAGTCTTTGCAGCTCAAATATCCACAGTCCTTATATAAGGAATAAAAATATTAGATGGCAATGTATGAAGAAAAGGAATTTTTTAATATTTTGTGGTGAGCCATTTGTGGTGAAACGTATTCAGATGTAGCCTATTAATGATGCATTCACTTCATCCTCATAAATGATGGCATATTACTTTCTCTACATTTATCACTTTTAATAAACGAAAAGGTTTGTACTGACATCGTCCCTGTTCATTCTCATTGCTCATCAGTCAGCTGGCCTTCTGGGAAACTCTTTTAAATGCAGATAAAAACAACACTGACATTTTTTCTTTTTTTAACGCACCACTCCCATCTAAACAAATATATTGAACTACACATGATACTGTTGGGCACGGCTATGTGCCAGGGGTGGATTTTATATCATCAGATTTATTTCAAATGTCATTGTGATTCTGAATGAGCGTCTCTTACTTCTGGAACAAAACCCAGAAGTCCCATTTTCATCTCAGCTCTCTATCTAAATGTCACAGATGTATGCTGGCATAGGTGAGTGTTTGTGGGTGTGTACGCACATGCAGAGGCTTTTCCCACCCAGTCAGCACAATCTATAATTGATGGTGAGACTTCCTCCCACAGAGCATGAGACAAACTACCCAGTTAGGCCACCAGAGAAAGGGCAGGAGCTGCTGCCAGCTCCACACACAGACACACAAACACACATATGCGCAGGAAACGTCCATTTTGCTGACCAAGGGTTAAGCTCGGGTAAACAAACTGTTGAGAGTGAAGAGCATGGGAGTGTAGCAAAAGATGCAGAGCAGGCAGGGGGACCAAACAGTTTAGTTAAGATGCAGAGACGGCCGATTAGTGCTTGACCTCTTTTTGTACCAAAGTAAGTGATGTGGTATGGAGGACCAGGAGACACAGCGGGAGAGCAGGGCAGCAGAGAGTGATACAGCAGCAGTTACTGTCTTGCCTTTTGTAGTAAATACACTCGTAGTAGCTAACCTGAGACGCGCAGAAGGAACATTTAAGAGTGTGTCGGCCTCTTTTCCATTTTGTATCATTCATCGTCTTCCCCGACTTCGCTCGTGCTCTCCGTTCACAAACCCGGCTGTGGAATATTCCAGCACTCAGCATCATGACCGCCTCACTCTCCAGTCATGTCACACTCAAAGATTTATAGGGTACAAACCGTCATATGGAGAAAGACTGAGGCGGACTCTAACCTTGCTTTACAGAAAGGGTGACTGCTGTGGCGTCATGGCTGCGGTAGTTCTATATATTGTCTAGATGTGCATGTTCTATGGAAAAACAATCAAAAGAAAAAGTATGTACAGGCAAAAACCAAAGGAGCGCTAAAAACAGGACTTTGTGATGGCACTTTGATGCACACAGACAGCAGTGCATCACCTTCCTCACACACTCTGCCACACAGCAGGGTTCTGAGCCTCATGACAGGATTGTGTTTTCCATAGAACATTCCTATTTTGTTATGCAAATTTACACACAGAGACACATACTCAAAAGCAGCTAAACTTGCAGTCCAGTGCCTTTTTATTTAAATGTCTTAAAACTTTAGATGACTGGGAATCTTCATACAAACTCATTAATAGAGTGTGAAGCAGCAACTTGTCTGTGGTGGGAAAAGAAAGAACAATGGTAAGTGAAACCAGTTCACAAATCTGTTCAGAATCATAATACAGACTAGAAAGTTTTAAGCTTCCCGAACAGAAAACAGCCTCTCTATTGTATTTCTGAAAGTTGATTCTCCTCTCAGACCTGTCTGTGTCATAGAATTATCCAACAACAGCAGGAAAAGCTCCACAGTATGACTCAGAGAGGTCTGTGAAGAGAGTCAGGCATATAAAGTACAATAAAGATGTATCCTGTTGAGGAAGGTAAATCTATTCTTTTTATTTCTGCCAAGAAAACTGTGTCTTTAGTCCTGTATGTTTGATACTTAACACATTTAAGAGACATCTGGTTGAAGGTTAGCCCATGGGCCAAAGAGAAAGAGCTTAGTCCCTGGTGCAGATCCTGGAGTGATTTTAATTAATGCTCTTATTTGCATGAATCAGATGCGTGTATTTAGAGTTTGCCAATCACATAAGCATTCCAAAGCAGATCCAGAGGGAGGTTTGCTTATTAGATTTACCAGTTCTTTTATTAAAATACCATACTAAGACTAGAGGATTGTGCAGATTTGACTGAGGTATTCACTTCGCTGGTGCCCTCTGATTTGCTGTCGATTAACGTCACATGATGTTTTTATTAACTGGGCCCCGTTTTTAATCAAGTTTTGAGCACTTTTGATCTCATCAAACTATTTGCTGATATATAGGAAAGAGGTGGTCTCACATAGCCATACCTATTTCCACAGCGCTGTGTCAACGCTGGAAAACTGTCTGGCTGCACTTCATTATCATTCTGCTCTGACTTGTTTGTATTTGCTTAAACCAATTAAAATTGTCTTAAACGGATGTTTTGGTGGAACATTTGCATGCAAGGAGGCAAGCACTGTCATTAAAATGGATAATTCCCCACAAAACAGCACAAACAGCGTAAAAGATGCATGTCACTGTATGATATGACTTCTCTTGATTAACAAAAGCAAACATAATTGGATAGTTGGTGCCCTAGTGGCGAAGCCTGCTTATGGTTCTGCTCTGGAGGAGCTCACCAGACTCATTAAAATCACAGATGATTAGCTAGCAGTATGCAGCTCTTGTAGATTTTTATTAAACTGATACCACAGAAGCTCATGTGAAGTTGTGCATGCCACTGACAGAGTGACGAGATATGTGTCAAATCAACTCCTACTGATAATGCCCATGTAAGACGATGGATCAACATCATCTATCGGAGTTTTTTAAGACTCAGTCTGGGTTTCTCAGGTACGTTCTCAAGCTGTGTAAGTCCTGCAGCTGTATGTAGGTGGGATTCAATACGTAGAAAATCTAAGACATATAGTGCTATAATTGATGCTCGGAGGCTGTTTCTCATATTGGTTTTGAAAATGGTAACACAGAGACAGTGAAAGGAGAAAAATGCTGGTAAAATATGCAACAGAAACAATAGCTTACACCTGCAGTCCACATCTGGTGAGTCAGACGAAGAGATGAGTGACAGCACTAAAAAGTCTAAGGAAAGGACAGTAAATATTCAATCAATAATTAGATGGGCTGTATACATTTTGGATTATTTAAACCATATCTTTGAAGTTCCAGTATAGATGAAATGCTAGCAATAATCTCTCACTGCACAGGAAAATGGTGTTAACACAACAGAGATAGCTATTATAACGTTGCACCAGGATATGAGGGTCTGCAAACTGTGATAAATGTCTATTACAGACCATGTGAGTCATAATTTTCCCTTTTGTCTTGTATTTTTCACTCTAAAACACTCAAAAACAGTCCAGCCGCACACACCTGTACATTTGCTTATTCATGCAAGTGGCTAATCAGACCATGTGGCAGCAATGCAATGCAGAACATCATGAAGATCAGGGGCTTCACTTAATGTTCACATCAGACATCAGAATGGGGAGACAATGTGATCTCAGTGAATGTGATTTGATTGTGGGTGACAGACAGGCTGGTATGAGTATTTGTGATCTGCTGATCTCCTGAGATTTTCATCACAACAGTCTCTAGAGTTTAATCAGAATGGTGGTTCTGCAGAGAGAAATGCCTGGCTGATGAGAGAGGTCAGAGGAGGATGGGCAGACTGGTTGGAGCTGACAGATATTAGCTACAGCAGGGAAGCATCTCAGAATGCACAACAAGTCCAGCCTTGAGACGGAGGGGCTACAGCAGCACAAGACTACATCGGGTTCCACCCCAGTCAGCCAAGAACAGAAATCTGTGGCTGCAGGGGGCTCAGACTCACCATAACTGGACAGCTGAAATCTTGAAATACATGTGACTGACTGATGAATCCCCATCTCTGCTGAGGAAAGCAGATGGTAGACTCTGAATCTGGCATCAGCAGCATGAATCCATGGACTCAACCTGCCCCGTGTCAACAGCACATGCTGGTGGCAGTATGATGATGTGGGAAATGATTTTCTGGCACATTTTGGGCCACTTAATACCAGTCAATCATGGTTTCAATACCACAGCCTGTTTGAGAATTGTTGATGGTCATGTGCATCACTTTATGGCCACAATGTACCATCTTCTAATGGCTACTTCTATATTACCATCAGCTGGCAATCTGAGGGGGAAACCATCCTCTTTATTAGCAGAATGATCAGAGAGACAGTGCAGTGGCAGAAAGGTTTATAGTTTAACATGTAAGCCTAGTTCGCCTGACCTATTCATTATTTATCATAAGCAGTGTTGCCAACGCACACTTATGGCGTAAAATGTCGGCTTTCAGGCTCTGACTTGCTCTCCTATGCTGCCCAAACTAATGCAATGTCGCATAAGAGAGACTGACCTTCATGTTATAAATGTTAAACAGCCTTTCATCTGAACACAGGACAAAGTTTGAGCGTCAGGCTTTTTCCATGTTTTAGCACCAACACCTGTCTGATACCTGCAGTATCAGACAGCAGCAGGAGCCTCTACAAAGAGAAAGAGTGGCGGGTATTAATGCACGAGACACTATGGCAGTAATTTCATGAATTAAAATATCCCTGACATGGAGACAGGATCAATCAGGATCTAAGTTTAAATGATACTGTTTACTTATTTTACATCCATGTGGGCTGTCACACACACAAAGTCACAGTTTATAAGCTGCAGTTAAATTTGTTCCCCTCCAGCGAGGCTCTCCTGAGATTAAGTCTTGAGCACCATTCCAGCTGTCAGAACATGATTTTATTGTAAAGGATTGATCCACTTGCTACTAAACTGTACTAACTGTACTAAAGAGGATATATGTGTAGGCATTCCCATAACTATGTATAGGATGTGGCCTCTCTAATAATAAAGGTAGCTACCCAAATGTAGCAACAAGTAGCCTATAAACGGAAATATATTTTATTGTAGCTTGCCAATGTTTGCTGTAGTCACATATGTGATCATTAGGCTTTATATGGGCAGAAATGTCCGTGTTTTCAGCAACACAGAAAGCAGATCTGATTACTTATCCGAGCATTTATTTGGAGTGCTGTGTTATTAGACTTGTGCACCATCTTTTCTAACTGGTGGAATCCAAACTTTTTATGCTTTTTAAATGTTTTCTGGACCAATGAGCATCATTAGCACTTTTTAATGGGTCCTCTGAAATCTTCATTCTCCCTTTGTGCCATGATATACTTCAACAAACATGTTGCCAAGACTTTAATAGTTCCCTGTCCTTTAAATAAAACACAGCGCTGTCTCACACCTGAGTGTCATCCTCCTGTTTGAAAACACCTGACTCTAATTTAACCTTTAAAAAAAGCTAAAAGCCCTACAGGTTCTGATATGTTTAGAACTCACAGATGCATAATACTGGATAATTTTCGTGAATAATAATCATAAAAATAAAAGACCCATACATTTTTCCATCTCATTTGTTTAAATGGCCTCTCTGTACCTGCTTTTAGAACTTGTGTAAAAATCTTATGATGTTTTAGGTCAAAGTAATCAAGAAATAAGAAGAAAGAAGATTCTAAAGGGCTTACAAACTTCGAAGCACTGTACGCTCTGCATAATGTAGTGTCACTGTTATGATCAAAGTGACAAATAGTAAAGTGTAGCAAGAGCGAGAAGATCAGAGAGAAGCGCTGCTGTCTGTAGTATTCCTATATTATTGAATTATGAATACACTCATTCAATATTTTTATAACCATTGAACAGCATCAGTGCAGTTGAAAATATACCACAGACCAAGTCATCTCCGTAACAATGTATTTTAGATTGGACATGATTATAGATGTTAGGTGTAACCTGAGAGTGCAGCAGGTAATGTGAATGAGGAACCTGCACTGACCAGCTGCTGCAGTTACACGACTGAAGGTCAAGTATATTAATCAAAACTATGATGCATTCTGAAAAAAACATATTACTGAGATACTTAAGGTCCACATCCATTAAAAGAATAGGTCTACACAAAATATGTATGTAACCTAATAAGAGTTTCATTAAATTGAAGTTGTAATTGCCATTATATGAATAGTTAGGCTACATAGGTGTGTGTGTGTTGGTTGCTGCTGTGGGAGCTGAGGTTAAAGCAACAAATCTACTGATAAAAGTCATCTCTGACTGGTTTCATCCACATGACAGTGAGTTTAGCAGCTTCCCCAGTCAGCACATCTAAGTAGAGCACCTCTGGGATGTGGTGTAGCGGGGATTTAGAGCTGAAGATGTGAGCAGAAATTCTATGATGTAATCATGTCAGCCGCATCTCAAAGGATTGTTTCCAACATCCATGATGCAACGAATGAATGAATGTTTGGAGAGCAAATGTTTGCCTTACCCAGCATTCCTAATGAAGCGTTCATTGACCGTACGTTCGATAAACCGAGGAGTTTGTTTAGAACCTGTATGATCCTAAGAGCTTGTCTGCAACATTTAGTGTAAAATGTTATTAACAGTTGTCGAACTGTGGACAAAACAACAGAAATGAAACCAAATTGAATAGTTTGTTCTTTTTAACACAGACGTCTATGGTTATATTGTGACAAATACCAAATACCCACAGAGACATCCCATTCCAACAACCCAACCTGCCCCCCTTTTTCCCTCTGTGTGACTGATGAGCAGCACTTAGGAGATGGGTTACACTCCTGGGCACGTTGTGAGCGAGGCAGAAATATGAGCACATTAATAACAGGCACAGTCATTTACACACACACACAAGCAGAACCAGACACATACATGCATGCAAAGAAACACATGCTGCCACATCTCAGTGTGTAGTGGAGTGTCACACACTCACACCAGTACTCTCATTACTATTCCAAACCAGCGTGGAAAACAGCAGCAACCCACAAAGCTGCGAGAAGCCATCAACAGAAAAATGATGATGAAGGTGACGGGAAAAGAGGAAGACAAATGACCTGTTGTGCCCATACACCGTGTATTTGTGTGTGTCTGTGTGTGTCTGCATTTATTGCAAATCCATCCATCCATCCATTAGCTGCACCCACTAGAGGGTCGCGGGGGGCTGGAGCCTATCCCAGCTGCCATTGGGTGAGGGGCGGGGCACGCCGTGGACCGACTACCAGTCCATCACAGGCTCTACTGTAAATCCATACTGTGTTTCCATGTAAGCAAAAGTCTTCTGAGAATGAAGTGAAAGTCAGCATTTTCTGTTTACCATCCAGGACCATAAAAGAAATGTGTGATTGCACTTGTTTGCAGTACAACACCAGAGTGCAGCACTATTTCCTGCAGTTTAAATTTAACACCTTTTCATGAAAGAGTTTTTGTTAGTAGGTGCAGAGCATGCAATTCCCACTGAAATCTGATGGTCCAATATGTGCATTCATTCCCATGTAAAGTTTACATACGGAAATGAGCGTTATCATATATCATCAGCTGTCTATATGTCATGTCAGAGTTGTGTTACTGCTTATGCAAACGCGACATTTCCAAACGGTGCTGCTTTCCTTAACCCCTTGATGCCTGAATTTATTTACAATTAAATGCAAACAAAAACATTTTTTGTGTGTGTTTGCTTTCCAGCTGATGCTGCAATAAGTGGAGATTGTTAATTTATCTATTACACATAGAACAGATACATAATAATAACAGATATATAATAATTAGGTCCCACTCCGACTGGTCCTACAAGAAACCAATGCTTGGAAAAGGCTCCGAGGTACGTATTGAATATGCACAAACCGGCACTGGGGGAATGGATACGCTATCTCAGCTGCAGTCTGAAGGAAAGTGGTATGTTGTGAATTCATGACAATAAGCGTCAAGGAGTTTAAAAAGCATACAACTGGTAAAGCACTGGGTCATTTCTGTAATTATTTATTTGAGAAGAATGCACAGGAAATTTCAATTTTAGTTTCCACTGCCCAGTGTTGTCATTGTAATTGAATTTGTCCAATATCTTTTTAGCTGGGCTATAAAAATAGTTAAACACTGCTAAATACTGCTTTCTGTTGTTCATCTGTTGCTCTGTTCCCACCTGGACTTGCATTAGGAGCGTAATGTTAGTTCTACCTGTGATTTTAAAATGGAGTCTGTGATTCATGTAGCAGGTTTACCACCACTTTCGCTCCCACTGCCATCTTTCCTCCATTTATTATGCTCATTTACTGGTTCACGTTTTTTATTTTTGGGATCTACTAGAATATGTTTACATGCTTTAATTTCAAAAATGCAAATTATTTTTCCCAGACTGTACACTGCTGCAGCCCTGCTTTGCACCTTCTGTCTGATACGCTCCATTTCACCTCCTCTGTCTTTAAAGCCCAGTCTGCTCTGATTGGTCTGCTGGCCAAACAAAGGTGAGGTAATGTAATGTTGGTTACATATAGGCAGGGAGACTTAGCAGTAACAGAAGCAGCTCTAGTGAGGAAAGAACGGCGGACCACGAGGAAGCTGCTCATTCTTTGTTTGAATGCTCGGCAAAGCAGTCACGAGGGGCTATGCTTCTCTACTGAACACTGGTGTTGCCGTGCTTCAGGCACTGGCAAGAAAGCAGCAGCAACTGGTTATACAGTAGCGCCCTCGCCTTACAAAACACACAGCCAGCTCATATTACACCTTGTAGATATAATCCAAATGGACTAATTATTTTTCCTCAAATTAGTTTAGAAATTGATTTTAATTGCTGATATTGAATAAGTGAAAGTTAGTCTACTTCATACAACAGAACATACCCCACTGGTTTAGAGAACTCAGGCCTCAGGAGAGACGACTGCAGCTGGACTGTTTATGCTCATCCTTTGACTGAGGGCACGTGACACTAGTTGCTAGGAGGGCGTTATGCAAATGTGTTACATGGTGAAATAAATAAGTAACAAAAGAAAAGCCTGGACTACAAATGAGGCATTTGAGTCAGATAACGAGCAGTGTTTTCTGTGGGAGAGAATAATTACCTTTTATTTGGACTTTCTAGGTTTGTAGACGTTTTACATGCACAAAAAAAGCCATCGCACATCGAAGGAAAGCTTAAAAACTCAAAAAACACAATAGGAGCTCTTTAAATCACTGCTGTGGTTATAAGACTAGCTGATGTGAGCTTTCACGGTATGCTTACATGTCATTAGCACCAGTACAATTCAGGACAAACAGCACTGAATGAAACAGCTAATGACTCAGCAGTGGTTGAAATCATATGAATCAAAAGTAACATCTGTCTTTGGCATCAACATCAACAAGCCAGGATTGCTAGTATCCACTTTCCAAATGGAATATAAACTCAATAGCACGATGGGCCTTTCCAATGCTTGATGTTACAAAATCCGTCAATAGTTACGTGGGCTTGTTGTCTGCAGCCTGTAAATGCCAGTCAATCAATGCCATGAGAAACACTGCCCTGGAGGGTTAGCTTTGCTCAGTAGCTGTTTCCACAAACTCTGTAAGACGGTGTTATTCTCTTAAAAAATTATACACAATTGCTATACGATCATTTCAGCTTGTATTTTCCTGACACAAAAAGAGGGGGAAAAAAAAGATCCAGATATCATTTCCGCTTTCATGTTTTTGTCTCATGTTTTTGCCTGCTTCTCACTACAAAGTTGTTGATTTCACTTACGCTCTCTGGCTGCTCTGCAAACGCTGTCATATGCATCTTCTCCTGATGCTTTATGTTGATTTGTAAGGCTATTTTAGGATTGCTCCCAAATAATTTAGGTATTTATGTAACACAGAAATATGGACTTTAGCAGTGTACAGTTTTTCCCTTTGTAGCTTCAAGCCCTGACAGAGATGTGCAACACAGTCTTTATGATGCTTTGAGTTCATCGTGTAAATTTGTCTGCTTAAAGGCTTGAAAATTCAGAAACTCATTTCTCTGCCGGAGTTCAAAGCCTTCATTGGAGCTGTGCGAGATGAATCCATGGGAGTTGTCATTGCTCCAAATAAGTTGGTTTTCGTTTTTCGTTTTTTTTTTTTTTTTTATTGGGATGCTAGGCCTGTGTCTCTCTGTCTGACTGCCTGTATGTCTGTCCCCAGAATTTTCTCCTCCCTGTATTATTTATCATAAACCATCAATAGTGTATGGTTTGCTTGTTATTGAGGTCTCCTTTGCAGATTTCAGATCCCAGAAGGTGAAACCTGGTTAAATATAGGTTTAGCTAAGAAAATAAATATATATTTAAATTCCCCGTGCCTGTGTTCTTACTATGTAGCTTATTGATCCCCTGGGACATGGAGATGTCAAACTGTGGGCAAGCTTGTGAAGAATTAATCTTTCCTCAGTGTCTTGGGACTTCGCATCAAACCGTACTACACAGTCTGTTCTGGGCAATACAAAAGTGCTCACCCTCTGATGTATATGCGCTCACACATGAATACACATACATACACTTTGCAAGGCCCAAATGACACATAAGATTTGTGCAATTGATGAAAGTGAGTCATCTGGATTAGATTAGATTACAGGGCAGGAATAACTGAAGAGGAAAGATGGGGAAAAAAGAGAAGAGTCGGATGAAAAAGCAGCTCGCTCTGAGGCGAGTTCAGCTACACCTCTCACAACCAGGAGACACAGCACAAGTGTGTCTGTCATCCGCACGACTCAAAGACGTCCATGAGAATGTTAATTTGTTTTGACTCTCGGTCTCACCCATCTCCACTCGTCCATTTTACATCACCCCTCGCCCCCTCTCTCAAAGTGATTGACTTTTGTGGAAATAAGGCTTCTACATCACACAACAACACACATCTCTGAGGGCGAACAAAAACCTACATCTCCTATACCCCGTCTCCAAGCTCTCGGGGGTCGTAGGGGGTGTTTAAAGAGGGGTGGTGATTGGAGCAAGGGGTGGGGAGTTTGAGAGTTGAGCTGACGTCCAGACTTGGCGTGATGGACATTTCTATAAGAGATATGGAAACACGGAGCGTGACAGACATTTCTATTATAGAAATATTCCACTGCCTGCTATCCAGAATGTGCTGTTGACAGAGACGGAGAGTGAGAGAAGCTCACTACAGTGATGTAAAGGATGTCTGCAGGGATGAAATGAGGAAAACAACGCTACTGATACTAACTCTTTTACTTTTCCCATCTTGGTATAATATCTGTCTCATCTGTCTCTGTCTTTTTCTGCGTAGCGGAATCTCTCACTGTCTGTCTCTGTCTTTGCAGTGTGGGGGTAATGCCAGAATAATAGGCGCTGCCAATATAAATCTCCTCCATCGGCCCTGTGGCGCTACACTCGTCACTGCCCCGAAGACAGACGTGGACATGTGAGATGCCATGGATGATCCTCTGTGGCGAAGCATTGTATGGTTACGTAATGCGTTTAGTATTCAGAGAGGAAAACGGAGAAAGAGGAGGACAGAGAAGAGATGGGAAGCAGAGGTGGAAAGAGTCAGAGCTACATGAAAGAGAGGCGAGAAAATGAGAGCAATCACCAGATTGAAAATATGCCACATACAGAAGGAAATCCTGCCATTTCCACAACAACCTAAAATGTGACCAGTATGTATGGAGTGTTGAGAGTGCCACTAGAAGTTATATATGCAATTCATTTAACTGGCTATATAGATGAGCCCAAACGCTAATGGTTGTTTAGTAGCTATTCAAGAGCTTTTTGTAATATTGAATTTTTTTTTCATCAGCAGATGGAGTTCGATGGTGTCATTGAAAAGTCCAGTGCAGCTACTAAATGCACTGTGAGGTAAGAATACTTTGCCAATTGCTGTTTCCAAGGTCAAGAATACACTTCAACTATACTTCATCTTCTTTATATTTATTTTAATATTTCTCATAAAGTACATCTTCATTATGCATTACAAGCTAAGAAAAATGTAAAGAGAAATCTTAATACTCAGCAGGCACAGTAAGTTCTTCACGTAGCCTCTTCAAATTATGTTACAGGGACATTTTATAACAGCCCACATGACTGTTAAATGTGTGAGCAGTTTTTCAATGTCGAAAGAAGAAAGTCAGCATAGTCTTTCACACAAAAACTCAAGATTGCAGAGAAGTACAATAAATATCAGAAACATGATTATTATTTTTATTTGATAATTTAGGTCAAATCACTGTTATTCATAAAGAATGTTTAAAGCAACAGCCGTTACATCGAAGTGCTTTCCAGTAGAAAAAAAGACTTTGGTGTTATGAATTAAACAAGTTTATTTATGGAGGTTAAGACCTGCAGTGTTATTTATGGCGTGAACTTTCTTTAAAAAAATTAACTATGAAGAAAGATGATATAAAATATCACTTTAGCTGACTATAAAAGATTTTAAAGACCCTGCAAATAATAGACCTCCCAGTACCAATTATTATTGAGATTAATGTAACTAATTTAAATATTAAGGCTAAGACCCTAGTATTTTTAATAATAGATATTAATCTGACTGATTAGGACTAAAGTTATAACCATACAAAAAAAATACAGGAAAGCCTGAAAAATCAGAGGATTCCGTTGATCCCCTATGAGCAAGTTTTAAATTTTTTATTTTTTTTTAATGAAATCACTAAAACATTTCACAAGGCATTTTGGGAAGCATGGATGGTTTGCTTGAATATTGTGGCAGTAGTTTTGTTAAAGCCCTTTGCTGTGTCGACATGACAGTTCCACTGTGCACAAAGTCAGGTCGACCAAAAAATGGTTTTCCCAGCTTGATGTTAAAGAGCCTGACTGGCCTGTACAGAGCTGTGACCTTAACCTCAGCCAACAAAGAAGAAGAACAGACTGTGAGCCAGCTTTTGTTATTTAACATCAGTGGCAAACATCACTGACACTCATGTGGTTGCACAGCAGCAGGTCCCTGCAACCAGCCTCCAAAATCAAAACACCTAAAATCTGCAAAAGAATAGATACATCTGTAAATTACATACACACCATATGGCCAGGAGTGTCTATATACTTCTGGTCATATAATGTGTTTCCCAGTTAGACATGTAAATGATAAAATAGTCTAATTCAAAAACAGTTTAATGACATTATAATGTTTTAAATTCATTTTTAATGGCTTTACATTTGCATTTTTTGTCTTTCATTTAGTGCCTGCTGAGCCATATTGCATTCCAACTCTTTTCAAAGGGAAAACATTTTGATTTACAGTTTTGTTCGATGCACCATCGAAATCACTTTGATTCTTCAATTTCTAGTTGCTTTTTTAATGTATCCATTCATTCATTGATAATAATTTAACGGTGGCACACTCAGGACTCCGTAGTTACGCACTAGAAGAGCTAAAACCTGCGTCAGGTGTGAGATGGAGTTTTACAAACCGTCGTGTGAAATGTGCATCAGAAAATTACCATCATCACCTCACACCACACTTCCCTCAAAGCCGATACACATCCACAGGCCTGCACAGAAAAACAAACACATGCACAGGTGTGATGAATGTGTGTGTGTGTGTGTGTGTGTGTGTGTGTGCAGACTGTCTCTGTTAGCAGGCAGTAGGCCAAAGAGGGTTTTAACACACTTGATGGGATTTCACACTCTAAAGTACACACGCGTACACACTCTCGGACACACTCAAATGTTGAAGATAAACATGTCTGAAAGCTATGTGTGATTCCAGACAAATAAACACACACACCCACACATGCACGCTCTCTGATATAAATGGATTTGTCAGGCTCCCACATTGTACACATGCAAAACTAATGGACTCCGCACAGATACATTACCGCTACTCACTCGTTTCCAAAAGACGTGGCTTTACACACCTGCCAGAATGGAGACACAGAAACACTGGCACTATACAAATCTGCCATTATGTTCCTGTCCAGCATTAGTGCTGCAGTGGTCACTGTGACCTGTCACTCCTCAGGTAGTGTTTAGGGAAAACTCCACTAAAAATCTGTCTTTGCGACCTTTCAGTTCTTGGTGGCTGAAGGCTTGAATGCTGCCTTTGACAAGCTGGTAACTCTGTTTTTCCTGCAGGGAACAACTGTGATCAGGTTGAGTAGTTACAGTAGACGATGGCAACTTTTTAAAAAAAAAATGTCAAAAAGTGCATCAGAATTTGTCAAACTTCAATTCTATAATTTCATTTTGCTTTTATCCAAAGCGACGTACATCTGAGAGTAGATACACCACAAGCAAGGATCTAGTCAGGAGAAAACAACCTGGATAAGTGCCATAAAACAAGTTCAACTAGTCCTACCCTATAATAAATTACTCTGTTTAAACCACAAAGTCTCTTTAGTTTGCCACCACATCACAAAATACAATACCTTAGCACAGCCACAGTATAAGGAGGCGGTAATGTGATATAACGATAGTGACATGGCTCTGTTACTAAGAAACTTTAGAGGATTTTTCTGTGGGTCTAGGTTCCTGCTGAAATCCATGTAAGGGCCATGCGATAAAAACAGTTCATTTAAACTGAATTTCCATTAATTTATTTGGCAGACAGTTTTTTTTTTTACTTCTTTACCTTGCCAGAAAATGTCACAGGAGAAACATTGTTCTTCTTATTTTTTAAGATAGTCACCTTTAACTTCAATACACTTGTTCCATGATGTTCAAACTTCACTAGACCTTCATGGAAGAAGGTCACATCTTGAGCCTCCAGATGCTCAACAGCATGGATGATTTCATTCATTCATTTATTTGATCAGGGACCATGCAATTAACATAGAACACATCTGATGTATTACATATAGAGTGTATAGCATTAAGCTACTTTTCAACTCCTGTCCCTGGTTGGGCTTTCCAGTTAAAGTAGTCAGAGGACCAACAAAACAGCACAGACAACATTATAAACTTGTAACCCCCCACAACACAGTCACACACACAAACACAAACACACGTACTGACACAATCCACAGTCAGTCAGACCTTATAGGTGTCATAGGTGGGTACATTCTTGTTTTTCTTTCAGCCGATACTTAACTTTTACTGTAAAAGTTTCTAAATTTCATCATCACTTTTAAAATGGTGACCAAACAAGTTGGATTTCAGTTTGGGAAACAGACAGAAGTCAGACAGTGAAGGCTGGGTGAGTAAAGTTCATGGAGCAACAGTTCAAAGTTACATTTGACTGCTTTTACCTCCTGATGCTGTGTGGACCAACAGTTGAGGTTTTGTGGACAGTGGTTTAAAGCTATATAGTATATAGTTATGCCCAAAAATAGGATCTACACCATTTGTTTCCTGGTAAGGAAGAGAACTATTTGGAGCAATCCTGTGTAGAACATGTTGTCACTAAGGTGCTGTTGTTGTATCATTGGGTGTCATGTGGCCTAGTGGTCACAATGCATTAAACAACCCCTGGTCTAATCCTGGCTCACTGCTATAAAGTGTCAATTCCATCCACATGTTTTTATGTGCGTTGTCAATTTGCATGTAAAACACAGAGCAGAATGCACAGTCAATTGGACAAAAAAATTCACAACATTGCAAAAATGCTTTGACACACACACACAGCCTGAGGTGGAATAACTGATGTGCCGATAAAAGCAAAATGCTATAATGGAAACGGTAAAAACAGACAGCATGTGTGCATGAGACGTGAATGTCCACCGAAGCTTCTGCTCCACTGGAGACACTAAAAATAGCAGCACTGGAAAACATCATCTGTGTGGAGCAATGTTGACCTATAACCTTCCTCTGACTCATACATGAAACAGACATAACGGCTGTATTTCCATCATGTGTTTCCAGTACATTCTGAGTTATAATTACAGGGAATCCAAGCAGACTAAAACTGAAGTAACCAGTGACAAACTTTTCATTGCCACCTTTCGAGCCTCCAGGCAGTGGAAATTTGACACAGGAAAGATTGACCTGAAATTTGAGGCAGATGTAATGAAATGTAATGAAAAAATATTGTAATTGCAAGAATTGGACAGATGTGAGTCCAGGAGGTGAGGTCATGTTGACCTTTAACCTTTGACCTCCAAAATCCAATCAGTTCATCTCGGAGGTTAAGTGACGATTTGTGCCAAATTTGAAAAAGTTAACTGAAAATCTGTAGGAAAGCTTGTGTCCGTGAGAGTAAGGTGTAAGGGTAGGTCTGTACGAATGGAAGGCCGACCTGAAAACAAAACGTCTCCAAACACTGCTGTCACCGCTGTGGTGGCATAAATATGGGACCTCTACATTGAAAGAGTGAGTGAGAACGAGAAAGAGATTTCTTAGTAATAGAAAGCAGAGCTTATGTGCTCTGGTAGGTGGACCGTGTTATGACCTGTCTGAAAACTTTTGCAAAGTTTAGCTTCAGAACTTCACCAGACAAATGACCAGAGCCACAAACTATAACTCATAGAGGAACGCATCTCTCTCTCTCTCCTTCTATTTCTGTCTGTGTTTCTCATAGGCAAACACACGCACACACACACACACACACATACACACGCACACACACACACACACACACACACACACACACACACACACACACACACACACACACACACACACACACACACACACACACACACACACACACACACACAAACACACACACAGCTAGAAGCAGCTGAAGAAGCATCACTCAGACACCTCAAGCTGTTCATTTCCTTCCTGTCTTGATACATGCAGCCAACTGTAAAATGTTATAAAAGCAGCGTCAGTGTGTCCGCTCAGCACATGCACAAACACACACACACACACACACACACACACACACACACACACACACACACACACACACACACACACACACACACACACACACACACACAGTCACCTTTTGCCACTGCAATTTGACACATTATAGTTAAAATTATTTGGATGGCTCCTAACTCATAGCTGAAGTGCATGTTTGTGTCATTGCATGCCTGCCAGCTTGTGTTGGTTGTTTTGTGTGTTTCTACATGTTTGTGTGTGACATGTAGCGCTAAGTCAGGAAAAGCTGCTACCTACTATCCCGGTTGCTGCTGTTTTGACAGTGTTGCGGGAACAGGGAACAGAAATTGAAATGAATTGTGGGAATAATGAAGTATCATCAAGCAAACTTTATTCTGTGTCAGGGTCTAGCATAAAAACGGAACAAAAAAGCTGAACCCTTGACCATGGCTCTGTTTGGCTGTTGGGGCATTGTGCTGCCGTGGTTTATCCCCTCAGAGGGAAGAGTCACTGCACATCACCTTTCTCCTGTGCTGAAAGATTTCACCCTGATTGGAGTGGCCAGAGTATTCCAGAAACCAACATAACTCCCCAGGTTTTAGATGATGGTTGATATAAAATCATTGTGACTTCACCCATTGATTTCTGAGTTTTGATTTTAGGTGAGCAGATTGTATTTATGACCTCTGTCATGATGGATTTTCTTTTCTTTTTTATCAGTGTTGAAGCTGCAGAAGCAGAAAAACAGACTTTTCAATCACTTGTCAGACACAATTTGAAACAAACCCTCACAATCTCAGAGGAGAATTACAACCTGTTTTGGTTTGTGAACTCTTAAAATAAACTTGTCGACCTTTTGACCCTTTGTCGTAAATGCCTATGAGTTGTGAACAGTTTCCAGCAGTGAGCAGTTTTGGGGTTTTACAGGTGCTGTAACTCAGATGTTGATATAATTCAGTAATAAATCATAACATAAATATCTTTGACGACTGCTGATATTTCATCACTGTACTGTAATTTAAGCTCACTGACTTTATAGAGTCATTTTTTAAAGGTGTTTATTACTGTTCTTGGCTTGACAGGCAGTTGTGTAGGAAAAGACCCACACTCACAATGTGAAGCGCCCTGAGTGTGGAATAACGACAATGTGTACGCCCAAAGTGTTGGACGATGGAAGTGGATGCCTTTAATTTGAATCCTAGTGGGCTTGATTGTCTGTTGCCCCACTGCTATTTGAGTGACTGTTTTCCAAATGCTGATGTTATTTGCTCATAGCTGGCAGCAGTTAACTTTTCTAAAAAAGAAGACAGCAACTGCAGACAGCGTGAACAAAGTGGATTATCTTGTATAGTACAAATTTGCCTCCCGTGTGTGTTATTCTGAGGGGATAGTACCTGCTCAAGAACAAGCTGTCAGGATCTCAGGCATCTTTCTGTTATTAAACATGAAAGCAGCAGGAATCATCTAGACAACACAGTAAAAACTGGGTTTGTCTGGCAAGTAGTTGTCACCCCAACATTTTTTTCCACCTGAAAAACACCACTGCCTTTGTCGTTAATCATCTCGCATTGCCTCATAATTATTTTGCGACGATCTATTGAGGGGGACGTAACCCCAGTTTTGGAAACACAGAGCTCCCACTTTAATACGAGCACTTCTATTGTGTCTCTGTGTATTCACATTAGCTAGCTTTGTCGCAGTTGTTATATCTAAGATGTTTTTGAGGCTCACTGACAAACTGACTTTGACAGTTGTAACAGCGAAATGTGAAAACTCTCTGCTTTAAAGAGTGAAACAATGTATGTGTTGCTTTAGTTCACTCCGTGCAGCTCATAAGATGTAACAGCTGAAATGCTGGTAGAAATGCTCTCTTTAACTTACAGGGCATAAGCCTGGGGTGAATTTCTCCTATCTCAGTAACTTTAGAGCTCTGGTCTGGTAATTTGGCTTCAATATTGTGTCTTAACACTTCGCTGCACCTGTTTGTTGTACAGTTTTGGCCTGAAGCTGGGACAGCTGTCTCTGCTGGACTGCCTTTAACTTCTCTGTAGTTTTAAGTGCTTGGTCTGAAGTTGCAATTAGGAATTTTTGGAGGACTTTAAACGGTTAGTTTGGATTTTCTGGGGAGGGACTTTGAGATACTTACCTATTGTATTACCTGTGATAGATGGTGGCCTGCATGCTCCCAGTTTGGAGGAGCAGTAGGAGGACCAATGTATCAGTTTACTGGTACAACTGGTGTTAGATTAACTGGTGATATTCCTGTGCATAAGGCTACTGTTAGAATGGCAATGGAGACTGTAGATGACAATTAAAATTTGATGTGAAAGTACTGCAAAAATCAATAACCAATTTACAAAATGTTCTTATTGTCAGTATTAACATTTATCTCACATTAGGGCACTGAAACTGTTCAGCCTCCAAGTAAAACATTCAGGCTGTATTACTAATATAGTGTCATAGTGTACACCAAGATTAACATCAGTATCTGGCTGTAGTCTGACTGAGAGACAGAATCCAGCCGAAGCATCCACCCATCCGTTATCTATACGCCGCTTAATCCTCATTAGGGTCGCGGGGGGCTGGAGTCTATCCCAGCTGACTTAAGGTGAAGGCAGGGGACACCTGGACAGGTCACCAGTCTGTCACAGGGCTACATACAGAGACAAACAATCACACTCACATTCACACCTACAGACAATTTAGAATCACCAATTAACCTCAGCATGTTTTTGGACTGTGGGAGGAAGCTGGAGAACCCGGAGAAAACCCACGCATGCACAGTACAGGGAGAACATGCAAACTCCATGCAGAGGGGACGAGAACAGGGGATCTTCTAGCTGCAAGGCAAAAGTGTTAACCACCAAGCCTCCCAGCCAAAGCAGGGATTTGTTAAAATGTATTCAAAGATCACTGGAGTTAAGCAGAGGAATAGGGATTCTTTTTTAACAAACAGAGCATAATGAAACTACCTGCTCATGTTTAGCTTCATTTTTAGCTCCATCTACCTGTAAAACATTGTTAATCTAAGTCCTTTATTCCCTCTGCTGCCTGACCTCTGAGTTTCTCACGGGTCTTTTCTTTTATGGACATATTACAGTTTTGGCTGAGTCTAAATACTTTAATAACATGGCACAAAGCTTGTATTGCATATTTGAGCTCAAAGCTATGATCAGGTAAAGTTTGTTAAATTGGTGCCTTTAAACTTCACATCTTCTTTAAACCAGAGCTGGAGCTTTGTTTGTTCTGTTAAGTATTTGGTGGATTCAAATGAAGCAGGTGTAGACTCAGTATAGCTACAATAAGCTCTAAAAGTGTATGACAAGGCTTTTAAAAACAATTATCTACTATTATATACTATTTAGTGGCATTGATTTCCCAACAAAACAAACACTGAGTGTTGGTCTACTATCTCATTTGCTAAATCTCCCAGTAGCATGCATGGTGATTAACACGTGAAGCTCCACTGGTTTCAGTCATGAGCACAAAGTTTTTTTTCTTCTTTCTTTCATGTGGCCATATAACAAATGATTTTCAAAATGAAGGCTCCTGATATTTTCATGATTCTTGTCCAGACAAAAAACAAATAATGTGATAGTAGACTGTTGTGTTGTTATACTTAAAAATATATGCAGAAATGTAAATTAAAGAGAAAGTAACCACATTGGTTGGTACACCATGGGTTCTGACAAGCCATGCCTTTGAAAAATCCATCTTATGTATACTAGTATCACCAGTTAAACTCAAACACCAGCATGATGCTCAGTCATGTACTCATGTGAATGGGGGCAGCAGGACGATATATTCTGCCACCCAAAAAAATAGATTTCAAAGTTTAAGTGGATCCAAACTAATGAGTTAAAATACCAAACTCATGCGGACACAAACAGACGAACAGATCGAGGCATTGGCAGAACAGAAACGTCCGTGTTCTGCAACGGTAAAATTGCTGTTTTTGTCAACAGAGTCTGGTAGCTTTGAAGAGAGCAATATAATGCTGTCAGTTCCCTAAGCTGTCTGATGGCGAGATAATCTGGTGAAAATGTTCTAAATATAGTGTACACTAAACATGATATTGATTTTTTTAGGTGGGATTTTTAAGGTGTCCTCAGCAGTTCAATGCTCAGCTTCTGTGCTGCTTCTCCAAACTGGGTTTGCGCCGATGACCATTTACTCTAGGTATGGATAAGTATCTCACACAATCCCACTTCAAAAAATCTGAAGTAACCCTTTAATATCAAGTCACCATATAGCATGTTAGTGGACAATGCAAATATTGTTAGTAAAGTTCAGCATTGACTTGATGGAGTTCTTGCTTGTCTCTCTTTTAAAAATGTGTTGTTTGAAACCTGGATTTATTTATGAGACATTTAACTTGAAATCCAGCAGAGAAAGTCACACTGGGTGAACATAAATTATTGAGATATTATTTTAAAAATATCAGCTGGATCGACTGTACAAATATTTTGCTGTTTCACTTTGAACAGGATACAAAGTAACAAAACACAGATAAGTGTAGCAGGTTTCCTACTGATACCAAGACAGCAATACTTTGTTGAAAGAGACCAAATCCTCTGTGTCGCATTTGGTTTGGAGTTCTTCTCTAATGCTGCTCTGCTTTGTCATTCAGGCTGATAAAAATGTTTGTAGTTTAACATAAAAAACTTGCTCAGTACTTCTTTGGCAGTGTAATCAAACATTTCTAAACTCTGAGATGAAGTAGATTCGGGCAGCATCCTTCATCATCTGTGTTGGCTGGTTTAAATTCAGTGTCTTCTTGTGTCTGAAGTGTTTCATTCCTCTTAACAATGTAATGGTTTTGCTTGCCTGTTCTGCACTAAACCACTGCTAAAATTCTCTAACAGTAGCTGCAGGCCACAACGGGACAATGGATCACATGCTGACACACACACGCACACGCACACGCACACGCACACGCACACACACACACACACACACACACACACACACACACACACACACACACACACACACACACACACACACACACACACACACACACACACACACACACACACACACACACACACACACACACAAACACACACACACACACACACACGGGCAGAATAATCAGGTTTGAAACATTAGTATGCACTTTGTGGTTGCTCATGTGTGCAAATACTGTGGTGTGTCAGCAGAAAGTACATGTTCAGTAAACATATAATGTGGACACAAGCACACATAGTTTTAGAAAAGGCCCAAAGGACCTTCCAGAGATTAATTTAATGTGAACCCCTCTGAGAGTAAAAGGAAGTGAGAGTGAGTGAGTGCTGACTAGAAGAAAGAGTGGATGAAAGGGTTTATGTACTACATTAAAGCACCTGAAAACATATTTTAAAATCTTAAACATTTCTTTATTTAAATGAGTGATATTAAATAAGCTTCCCTTGAGAAAAATAAATCCTTGTTTACTAATTACTTATCAAGGTTAACTCTTGATTTGGTCAGATGTGACTGATAGTGGCGTCTCCCTGGCAACGTGAGCAGCACTCCTGTTATCAGAAAGGCGCACTAAGCAGCAGGTTGACATAGCCAGGCTTTCTTGTGTCGAACCTAAAACCCACATCACACAATGGTTATCAGCTGTGTTCGTTGACCAGGTATTCTTCTTCAGATGTTCACATAAAAAGGGACATTTGACATGTTACGTAACTCTCCTCACAAAATGGACCGATCGTGCGCTGCCTCCTTCATTCTAGAGAAATGAGTTGCAAGGGAGTGTTGTCGGGAATATTTGAGTATTAAATGTGATGTATACCAATAGACTTGTCTAAACTGTATTCCATCAACTGCAATGCCAGCAGTGTAAAATAGACTTGACAGCAAATCAAAACCAAGAACAAAGACCTATTTATGCATTTTCTGCATTGCAAACTGAGTATACATGCAGGTTTCCATGGCAACAGGATGCATACAGTTTTGTCTCCTGCAACTGTACGGCTCCATTCAGTGGGATTACAGCTCAGCAGGTTTAACATATTTTCTCAGCTTACAATTTATATTACTCGGATGTTGTATGTGGCCATTGAAAGGACTGGTGAAAGAGAGACACCTCTCACAGCTAATTTAAACCACAAACTCTGAACACAACCTCCTATAGAGCAGGTTAGCTTTGCAGCATCAGTTACCATGGTGATCTAGCAGGTTAAAAGAGAACCAATTTTCACATCATTGACAACTCTGACGTTAGGTTCACCATACCTCACCAGCCCATGTTTCTAGGTGTTTTCTAATCTAAACACCTGCCACTGAGGTCAGCAGTAGTGCTGGCTTCAAATTAATGACCGATTTGTTTCTACTGGTATTTTTGAAGGTTTGATACAACTTAAATTTACAGAGTTTTTGCCTTGTCATTCCTACTCAGCTGTTAGCAAAAAGGAACCATACTAAACTGTAAATAGCATTTAAAGCTCACTTACACAGTGCTGAGGGATAAACTTTAAATAGCGTAGGTTTAGGGAAAGATCAGGTTTTTGGTTTAACTATGGGACATCTGTGACGAGGAAAACCAATATTTTGTCGACCCATCCATCCACCCTGACCTCCTCCCTATACAGACTTTACTTTGATTCTCTAATTATGTCACCTCACTTCCTACTTTACTCATGTCATAAGTACTAGAGGGTGGTGTTACAACGGAATGCATCATAATGAGCTCCTTGCTCAAACAAACGAAACAACGTGCTTCATAATAGAGTAAGCACCAGCAGTTAAAACACAAACACAGAAATCTCTAAAATGAAATGGTCAACATTCTAACTTTGACTGGTAAATCTGTATTCATGCAGGAGACGTTTGCTTACATTAAGCTGCTTGTTGATTAAAAAGTTGATTCACCTTTAAATATGGCATAAACCTGCATCAGGTGCAGGCACAAAACAGTGAGGATAAAAGCAAAATTCCTATTTCATTTCCATATGAAAGTGTTGATGCCTTTACTCAGTACAGAGTCGGTGTGTGCACACTTTGTAAATGTGTGTCTGGGTAATGGAGAGACCAGTGATTGATGGAAAGGTTAATCATTCTAGACAGATGGTATGTGCTGCTAAATCTGCATTAGGTGAAGTCGGACTCTGTGTGTGTGTGTGTGTGTGTGTGTGTGTGTGTGTGTGTGTGTGTGTGTGTGTGTGTGTGTGTGTGTATGTCTGCTTAAGCAGTAATGAGTGGGTGTCTGCCACTTGATTGGCGATGAGGGGAGGGGGACCTGGCCAGTCAGGCAGCATAGGAACCAGCAGCCTCATTATTTTCAGCGTAGAGAGAGAAAAACAGTGCAACCACCTCCTAACTTGTATTGAGGGTGTGTGGAAAAGCTGCTCTGTGACTTGAGACAGTAACCAAGCCGAGGTCAACATCTCATTATAGCGGAGCTTCATCCATACAAACCCACAGTCACCATGCATGCAAGGTCACTTCACAGAAACTGTGTGCTCTCGAGGTGTGATTGGAATGACCCTCCACGGAGAGGCTGTGTGTGTTTGCTCAACAAATCCAATGAGACTCAGTAAACCTTTTGTCTAAACCTCATAAAATCTGTTGACCTAAGGACACGGCTTCACTGAATTGGCCAATAAAAAGCTGACATTCACACTTGTACACACAATACACTCACAGCACAGTGCTACAGCACAGCTTGTTGATTTGTTACGACGTGCATTACAGCTTCAACACTTCCATGCATTACATACATAAAACATGGTTTCATGTAAACAAAAGTGCTTTCACGCAAGCAAACTTAAGAACACATCGCCAACATGGGTGCAGACGTAAAACACATTCACACATTGGTTGGAAAGAGAGGAGGAGGCAGCAGGCCACAGCTAGCAGAATGTGATAAAAGAGTTTCTTCATCCAGTATGCACTCAGGAACTCACAGCACAAACACACACAGTTGCAGGTCAGGAAGGAGAGAGGAAGTGGAGTGGCAGCAGAGTGGAGAGATTGGGAATGAAGAAGACAAATGATTTCTGTCATCTCAACCTTAGCATAAGAGAGATATTTTATGTATTTATTGCCACATTTTCTCATATTTTGGGATCTGGTCATGTATAAAAAAGCCTTAGTGCAGTGAGCCTCTGTTGTCTGTCATTTATTCAAATTTGAAATGATTTAGGATTCTGTTTCCCTGCCTCTTGCACTATGATTACCTTCTCTCAGTAGCAAAGGTGAAATTTGCTTGTTGCTATTATTCTACCACAGAACAATTTGTTATCATAACAATAATAATACATTTGAACGTTATGTTGAAAAAAATACAATTATTGCAAAATAAGAAAACTTCAACTCTGTGCCTTATTCTCTGTCATCCATCTCCCTGTTTCTTTTCTGCAAGTATCTCTGCCTCCAGAAATGCATATTTACCAGCCGTGACAGTGAAGCTGGCAATGTTTTCACCTTGTGAGTCTGCCAGTCTGTCTGTGTGTTTGTCATCATGGCAAAATGAGATTCTGGAGACATCTACTGTAGAAGGAGCTGCCACAAAGGTGATTGTGAGTACTTTGGCAGGTGTTGTATATGTCTGTCTGTCTGGCTGTGGACAGATTCTGTCAAACCAATAGTGTCACAACTGTGCAAGATACAATCACAAAACTTTACAGATATTTAACTAAGATTAAAATGAAGGCAGAGCTCCAAGATAGGTGTGATCTGAGCACTCACTGGGTATTGATAGAGCAGAATGTGGAGAACATTGCTGCTGGTGTGGAAGATGTGTGGTTACTGACCCCACAAACCTGCTCAGTGTTCAGTTACTGCTAATCATTTTTGATACAATTCATATCAATATTGTCAGTAGCATGTAAAATTATTCAGTGGCAGTAGACTGTTGAGATTAGAGGCCTGAAACTGCAATGTAGCGTTCCTGAGCTGTTAAGAGAATTCATGAAACAGCATGTCAAATCATTTACCAAAATAATACAATAAGTGAGCGTTACACTCAAAAAAAGTGAAGAAATCACACCTCTCTGCCACTCTGTGTGCAAATCCTCTGTGAAGAATTGCTTGCTCAGCCAGTGCAACACAGTTTGATTGGCATCTGTGAGGTGCAGCATCGTGGGCTTCATTTTCACGGTTCCACTTCCACTCAGACACAACAAGCTGTTAATAATCTGTTTGACCAATGTCACATCTCAGCGCAGCTTCCTTCTTTGTTATGCCAACCACCTCATAATCTTAGCATTATGTTTCTGTAGTTGAATACTTGGCACATGTGCACGTATTAAAAGGGCCATTCAGCACCAATCAGATGTGTTGAAATGCCTGCTGCTCTTTTTATATCTCCACTGACGATGAAGTACATCCATAAAATCATAGGCTGTTGAGCATTGAAAGCACAAAAGGGGCTCAATGTAATTCAAAACTACTGTCAAATCTGATCAAACCAGAACCAAAATGAGACATATTATTGATATTTCTTGCTTGGGTCATATTCTCCATCACTCTACACGTTTTTCTTGCTGATTTATAACATTTTGTGTCACTATTTCACCCCATATTTCAACTACAACTATTTATTCTTCCTCAGATAAAACCAGCTGTGTTTGACATAAATCCTTGATAGGAGTCAGACTTTCTGGCTGCATTCTGCTGATATTTCTTCATAATTCAGCTCTGACAGGCTTGGAAATTGTGTCTTTAACACTTGTAGAACAGCAGGACCATCTACTGCATTTGATGAAAATGCTGCTCTTATCTTTGAGGTGTCATTTTCTTAAAAACATGATACGCTGCAACACCAACTCTTACAAAGTCTCTCCTGCTGAGTATAACAAATCCATCTCCCAAGATCACATCTCACAACTAGGCACACACACACACACACACACACACACACACACACACACACACACACACACACACACACACACACACACACACACACACACACACACACACACAGACACACACACACACACACACACACACACAGACACACACACACACAGACACACACACACACACACACACACACACACACACATTTACACACTTGTGTCACGCGCCAGTGAACCATTCTGTTCCTATAGCAGCGAGTGACCTTTACATTTAACATGTAGCTATTTTTAACACAAAAATATGCTATAATTCAAATGCGGTGACAGAAAGTAACGAGGTGAACCTGAAGTGACTGTTCTTCACTTGAGAATTTTACATGTTCTGTAACTTTCTACTTCTACTCCATCCCATTTATTTGACAGCTATTGCAGATCAGGGCTACAAGTGGCAAGTACAGGAGAAGAATGTAATGCTGTGTCTGTGTGATGCTAAAACAGAATGTAACAGTGGAAGTGAGTCACAGTGTTAATGAACTGGGTAACAAATGTCTGTTTTTTTGTTTTGTTTTGTTTTGTTTTTACAGTTGCCAGAATCAGCTGCTGTACATACCAGTCCATTGTCTTCTATTGCATGTAAATCAAACTATGTTAAGTATCTAACTTTGAAGAGTTAAAACCTTGCTTTTGGTTGCAGTTTGCACATCCACATGATCAGAAGTAACATCATGATTTTCTCTGGAAATGTCTCAGTCTGTAGCTGCTGAAACCTCCACCTACTATAGTCAGTAGGCAGTTTGACAGGGGTTGCAGTCCCCTGCTGTTTGACTTTTCTTCTCTTGGTTTTCATGTTGTAGATGGAATCAAGATGTGTAGGAAATAATGAAGGCCACATCTCAGCCTTCTCCTCACACTTCAACTTCATTCTTGCATATCCCAGACACATAAAGACTGTGATGCTCCTCCAAAGGTGTCATTGCCAAAGTAGTTTAGGATGATGTCCAGCCTCTGCCAATACCTGTCACCAGGAAAATAAATCTCCTCTACTGACTCCTCCATTTTTACAGACAAAGCTATCCAGTGTGTGTCTGAAGAAACAGTTAACAGTGTCAGCCATCACAGATGTATTTGCTAAAGATGTTCAGCTGTTGGAGATGTTTAGACTATTTTGGCAAATCAAGCAGATTTTAATACACAGAGGATTTATGGGAAAGTTTTGCTTCCTCTGTCACATGACTGTCACGTTTATGCATATAGGGGTTAAGGTTGATGGAGAATAGACTGAACTGAAATCAGAAGATGAATTTGACACAGTGGTAAATATTTTACTTAGTCACAGACTCAAATTGTCCTCAAAACTGGACTGAAACTGAAATGTGAAAATGTAAATGTACCCTTATTTTAAATGATCTTACAAAATGAGTCTGTTAAAGGTACAAACCATAAGTACACAATGTGAAAAGCCGTACCACCCAAGTGATGAGCTGTTGAGCCACTCAAGGTACAATGATGTACTTTATCTGAGAGTTCATGTTCATAGGTGTGTGTGTTGGGAGTAAGGGAGCAGGAATGTGTTCCCATCAAGCCATCTCCCCTGTTAAAAAAATGACAAATACCCAGTGATTATAATCACTAACTTTGGTGGTGGGCAGCTAATACAGAAGAGGTTAATGGGAGGGATTTATCCTGGAAATAGATGTTGCTGTGTTGTTTGAGACTGGCTGAGAGTGCACCAACATATTTGTGAGCCAGAAAACTGAAACAAATGAGCCAAAAGAAACCATAAAACTGCAGCAGGCAACTGCAGAGTCACGCAACAATTCTTCATCACCTGTTCACATGATACATAACCATTTAATCCAGTGTACTGAAAACTTTCTAAGCACAAAAATGCCTTTAAAATCCAAAGAATCAGAGAAATACGCTTATAAATCCGTGAGGGACTTATCTCTTAAACACCATATGATTCTCAAAATGAGGGCTTTCTTTCACCACAGCCTCACCTGCCTTCCCAACCACAAAAACAACACATTCACAGCTTATTTTTGGCTCCTCCTGCCACAGACGGGTATTGATTTGGATTTGTGACAAACTTAGAGTTGGGTTCTAAAGCGACAACGAGGGATTATTCTATTAGTCATTTCTCCTCACCAAAATAATGTACAGGGGAAGATTTAATATGGTTTCAGGTGTTGGGTGGAAGAGATCTGACTAGGCTGCAGATTTACAGCGAGGTTTCGACCATTTTGCATAATCCCAGGAGACATCTGTCTGTGTCTGTGAGCGTGAGTCCCACCTAGCAAATTTCACATTTGAAGAATTCAAATGAGACGCTTAAGGACAAGACACACAAACAGACTTGTGCAAACACATGGAGGCAAAGATGCTAATTTCCAGCAGATAATCGGCTATTTGAGGATAATCTTTGTCGCCCCAAAGCGTGTATGCACTTTGAAATCTGATTTAATTCAAAAATAAACCATAACTGTTTCAAATGCGTGTGTTTGTAAGTGTGTTAAGGTAAACCATCAACTAGAAACTTTCCAGCTGCAGCGCTGTTTATCCCTCAGTTTATATTCTTTGTTCATTGGTTTTTCCTTGTTTGCAGAACTTAGTGGATGAAGAGTACTTCTGTCTCAAGTTACGTCAGCCCTCTAAACACACACACACACACACACACACACACACATGCACTTCAGTCTGTTCTGCCCTGTCCTCCTTCCTCGTTCCCTGTAGTACCTCTGTATACAAAATGCACCTCCTCCTACTTCGTGTTTCATTTTGTTTGTTTTAGCTTTTGTGTTTCCTTGTGTGTCCTGTCGCTAGACGATCGCCTGTCACATCTCGGAGGCGTCTGAGCACGTGCACCGTAGATGTGTGGGCCCGTGTTAAAGCGAGGACAAGTTATGTGGCTGATTTTGATCTTCTTTCATGTGTCAGCAGGCTCTGCATCAACTTCCCTCCGTCTGCCTCTCTTTCTACACCTGTCACCGCCACGCTGCGGAGACAAATGAACCACACAGATGGTGACAGGATCTTTTCAGGACATTTCTTCCTCGCATGCACATGTGTTATTGCTTTTGCTAAACTTAGCTTTTTAAAATAAATACGTCAATATAACCTTCATTTTGAGACGTTAGTATAATGGCTGGAAGCACATGACACTATTATTGACACAATTTGCTTCTATCACATCTATTTTTCTTCTGTGTCCCTCAGAATCTGATTTAGTGAGATTTCTACAACACTGCCAGTATATGAAAGCTGGACATTGTAGCTGCAATGTCACCCAGTGATTTGTGGATTGACATTCTGCAGCCTCCAGACAGGAATTTGTCAGTTTCCATCTTGCTCTTTTAAAACCCAACTCAATGAGCAAGACTTGGATCTGACTCACAATTTGAGGATATGGTTACAATCTGTCACAAGGTAGGCCTGTTGTGTCATCTGTTTTACTCCAAGCATGATCACAGTTTAATAAACAAACATCATGCTGCATTGGAGGAGACTTGAAGCCAGCTGTTCAAACCATAAACTCTTCAGGAAAACTTTACTGAGGTAACAAATCAAGTCAGAAGTGAAATCATTTTCTCAAAGACTTCTATTCAGTCACACTTCGTTTTGCAAGCAGAGGTGTCACCCCCTGCTGGTGGTAGCAGGTAGCATTTAAGGTAGCATTTAAGGCACTTCCACGTTGATCTCCCTTTTAAAACCTGGACGCTATGTCCATATTTCACGTACAGTCAATGCATATTGCCCTAGCACCAAACATAGAGGCCAGTTTTATGCCACGCTAAAAAACTCCATCTTAGCAATTCCCTGCCTACTCAGTATGTTCCAGGCAGGAAACTACAGGCACTGATGTGTGGAGGAGCACCATGACTCGCTAATAAAACAGTTAAAAATCTTCAGTAAGGTTCAAGTCCACAGCAAATACTTGAGCCGGACCTTTTAATGCAGGGACAGGTCCTGACTGCATAATTGGGACAATTGACAGGTAATATTACATCCGACCCTTGTCATATTTTATTTGAGGAGAATTTGATTAGATTTGCCATCAAACTGAAGAGTCCTACAGGTTTGACTGAACAGACTGCAGAACTCCTTTGCTCCTCCATCTGAAAAACTGTTATATCAGTGTTTGGGTTCTAAGCAGGCCTCACTGTGTCACATGTATCATGTTGCATTTGTTTTCTTCTTTGGTAAAATGCTGTGTTTTTGTGGAACAGTGTATGTCTTGGGACATGACGTATTTCCGAAGATGAAACACAGAGAGTCATTCAGAAGGTATCAAAACGCTCAATAGACAAAGAAAGAAAGCAAAAGGAAATGTGATTGTTTCCATTGTTTGCATATTCCAAGATTTTCTACCCTTTTTCTTCAAGAAAATCAGCGTTTGTTTGAGAAGACCATAGCGACATTTAATGATTTGAGATCTGTGCAGCCAAGATAAACATGATTTATTGCTGTTAAAAGCAGGTTGCAGTAAAATAAAGTCCATCTTTTTTTTTCAAAGATAAAGAGATACAGGATACAATGAAACAGCATCTTTACAGCAGTATTTTTTGGCGCAATGTGGCCCTAATTTGAACCAAAAAGCCACTCAGACTAGATAAATTTGCAGCGTTTAGTATGGTGACCCTTTGTAATTAAACCACCATGTGGCAGTTAATTTGACAAAAATATACTGATGTTTACAAATGGCACATGTATGCACCTGTTCAGTCAGGTTGATACATGGATAATTAGAGCGTGGTGCTCATGATGGCTGAGTGATGACATGTGTCTCCTGCTGCTGCTGTGCTTTATCAATAAAACAAGATGGATCCACTCTGCGTGCTGCTGGGTCTAATTTGGATGTTTACTGGAGTCAACCAGAGAGATACTGGCTGAGTTTAATGATATGCTATCAAGCTGTGCATAATATGTCTTACTCTATCAAATTAATTTGAGTGATATTAAAGGCCAATTCTCATCTCTATCTTGATATTCTTGCCATCTGTCAGAATAAGAAACAGGCTCTTAAAAGGTTGAGGGGCCAGATGTGTTAAACAGACAATTCACACATAGAAGTATGTATGTAAAACTACAAACTTAAACAGAAAGTATTTTCTCCAGCTTCAAACCCGGTCTTGTTAACAAATGTAGTTTTTTCAGACAAATTATTTGAGCAGATTTTTGTGTAGGTTCATGTTCTTTCTCTGCAGCCCACAGTGGTCTGATTATAGGGGAAAAATGTTGTGGCTTGTTTGCATTTTTTTAAACCAATCACAGTGATATTGGGTGAGGCTAGGTCAAGGATGAAACAATGGCATCGCCTCGTATTAGTGATAGGGAAGTGTTTTGTCAGAGCACTTGTATGCAGGGAGGCGAGCATCATCATTAAAATAGCTAATTCACAAAGATAAAAAATAGCAGGGCTGCCTTAGAGCATGATTCAGATCCTCTGCAAAATTTGAAATTTTGAATGTGGCAGTTTGCTGCCTGGAGGATGCTGTCGTTTCCCATAGTGAAGAGGATTTTTACAGTAGTAACATGCACAGAAAGCTGCATGAAATGGGCAACCAATAGCAGCTTTATACCTGAAGTCTAGATTAGATTTTAATTCATTTATTAAATCTTCCAAGTCTGATTTTCATTTTTTTAAATCAAAGCTGGAAGAGTCAGTATTTTCTACTTTTCACACGAACCTTTCAGGATGTTGTATTTCAGGAGGCCTGAGAGGAAAATAAACTGATGCACCTCTTATGGGCTCCATTTTCAAGCTTTAGAAAACCGAGGATGGGAGATTTTAACCAATCACAAGTGTTTAAACTAAGATTAGGGGAGATTGTCGACATAGCAACAAAACCCCTGGCAAGAGCAGGACGTAGTGGTGGAATGAGTTGGATGGAGGACTTGTACTTGGGAGATTGTGGTTGAAATGACAGTTGAAGTCACAAATGAATGTTGACCTTTAGATTGACTCTCTGTGGACTCGTGTTGGGGGAGGGGCTTTCAACAGAGAGGGGAAAAGGGAAGACTAGTATAGGCTGACAGTATGCCGAATAAAACGCTGCCGAGAAGCAGCGACAGCAGCAGCAGCAGCGAGAGAGAGTTAAAAGTCAGACAAGACAGACAGTTTCCAGCAGCCATCAGTCTGTACATGCAGTTGTAGAAACACAGTGACTTATTCTAATGTTGTCAGACACATATATTAGTTTACACAGTCTCTGATGCTTTTAACTATGACAGGGTTGAATATTTAAAAGATGTACGGGCAATCTGAGGTCTCTGTCCATGGTCCAACCTCCATTTTACATGAATTGTTATGTAAATCAACATTAGTTTGTATATAAATCAGCTGAACAGATGTGTTCCTCTCAAAATATTCAATAAACCGAAGACAAATAGTCAAACTGACTGAAATATAATACAGAAAGGAAAGACAATTGAATGAAATACTAGAAGTTTTTGTACAAACTTCAAGCATTTAATATTTCAACACAAAGATACAGTAGACTAGAAATACTCATTATATATACTTTATGACATGTAATCTGAACGTATTCAGTCTCTGTGACTGATAAACATCGCCATCAACCAAGAAGCACGTATTCTGTTCACAGAATAAACCTTCGAAATCAGACAAATAAAATACAAATCTCTCCAATTCAGCTAAAATAAAACCTTTGTGTTAAATGCATCATCAGGTGTTTCCCAACATGCCCTCAAGTCATCGCTAGAGAAAAACAGCAGCACCTGTTTCCAAAAACTGCACCTGCCTTCATCTCTTGATGTCATTGTCGCTTACGTCAGAACAAGTTGGCATCAAGTTGGACACAAAACTAATGCGATACGACACACAGTGATCGATTCTGTGCAGCTCTAGTTCATCTCACCAAGCCATATGATTGCGTTCCATGCCACTCTGTTCAGTCGCTGTCTGTTTTATTTTAACACTTGCCTTGTGTGTTTGCCGTCTTTGTGTCCCTCTCCTCTGTGATTGCCTGCCCTGCCCTCATTAGTTTCAACTGTGTTCAATTAGTCTATTAGTCTCTGTGTATTTATAGTCCGGTGCTTCCCCTTGTCAGTTGGCAGTTCATCTGTGTTGATCCCCTGTGTGCCTCGCCTGTGTTTTGTCTTCCAGTGTTTGTGGTTAGTGCTTTTACTTCTTTGTTGTTTTTTTTTTTTTTAAAGTAAACCTCGGTCTGTTCCCTGCACTTTTGTTACCCGCTTAGATTTTTGCATTTGAATCAGCTTGAAGTAAAGCTCGCTTTTGTTTTTGAAACCTGCCTCCAGTAACCTGCACTTGAGTCCTGCTTCTCTACAGTAAATGCAGCAACAGAACTCGTCAGCTCCACCACACATGACCGTCGATGCACCTCGACTAAACCGGCACCGATCATAAACCTCATCATCATGCACCAGGAAATAAGACTTGCTCTGTCCTCACTCTTGCATAGTCAGCCTCCACTAACAGCCCCGCAGCAGCCTTTGTATCATTACGCACCATTACATACTGTGAGTCCTAACAGCCCCGTGATTGATCACTCAGCAGCTGCTCTAATTTATGATCTGATGTGTGTTTTACTGCATGTTTGGACTGACCATGTGTAAAGCAATCTACTCTGCTGGAGCCATAATCAAGCATGTGGAAATGACTCCGTATGAAGCTCTGCTGAGATCGCATGACTCAACCTTGTGAAAAGATTAAAGGGCAACTGTGGAGTTTTGATCACTGGTGCCACTACATGACACTGATTGGATTAGTGATTCCCAGAATTGTTTGTGTCTCGTGTTTTTCTAGCGTGAGTCAAGTCAGCCCTTGTAATGTTGACCAATAAAATGATGCAGCGGCAGAGAATTTTGTTTTCATACTTGTGTTAATATTGTTTTCACAAAGACCTGTTAATATGTGACCATGCAAGCACTGACTGTTAGTTCCTCTTTGATTTTGCCAGGTACAAACTCAATGTCTGCAGGTACATTTATTTATTTTTTTGTTTTTTGCTTCCGATTCCTAAATCCAGAATCCAGTGAGTCATGTCAGTCATAAATCAAATCTTAAAGTTTTCAAGCCCAGGTCAAAGCTAAAGCCTTCAATTACACGGGACAGATCTGTAAGTACTGCAGAGATGGGGTTCAGGTTATTAAGTGATGTGTCATTAAGATTTCTTTTCTGCCTGAGTTTGAGCCCACACATTAGCCTGTCCTCCCTCCCAGCTCTGTCTCCTGAGAAATTATGTTTATATAGGGCACTTTTGTTTCTACAGTAATGCTCTACTGTGCAGCCTAATTGTTACCTGAATTGTGTCCACAGGCAGAGTTTTTTTGTTGTGTTGTTTTTCTGATTGACTTAAGCGCTACATTTATGAACAGCGCACAGACTGTGCCCGTACTCAAGTGTTCAACAAAGGTGTCTTGCATTGAGTTAATTCGGTTTAGGAAAAGATGAAAAATGTCAGTAAACAGGTTTTCTGTATTAAAGTTTTCTATATTAAATGCCCAGTGTGTAAGATTTAGGAGGATTTGTTGTCAAAAATGGAATATAATGTTATTTATTATGTTTTTATTAGTATAAAATCAGCTGAGAATAGGAATCAGGTTTCTGTTTTCTTAGAAAGAGTTCTTTATATCCACATGGACTGGATTCTCTTCCACCACATCCACCATATTGCACTGACATGTTTCTACAGAAGCCCAGAATGGACAAAACAAACACTGGTTATAGAGCTCAGCTTTTGCATTTTTGCTGGCCGTCATACGTTCTCCTACATTCTCTGGGGGAGGGTAAAGGGTATTTAGTTGGCTGCATTTTGTAACCTCACTGCTAAATGCCATGAAATCATTTTAACATTTAAACCAAGACTGCCAACCTTTCTAACTTTAATCACACGGTGGTTCTGCTGAGTGCCTTGACAGAACCATTAATAGTATAATAACGCTTTAGTTTGCTACGAGCAGATATTTTACAATAGTAATGGATAATGGAGGAAAACAAATGTAACAAGAAAAGCACTCAGAGAGCGCAGTACTCCACCAAGGCTGCTCAGTCGTTGCATGATTTCCAACAAAGAAGTCTGCAGCGGCCGATTTGTAGTAGGATCGCAATCGTGATCGTCAGCAGGCAGCTGACGTAGTGTTTGCTTGTTGTCATGGTTACAGTGACGCCGTGCCGCTATCTCACAATGATACAGAAATCTTTAACAAATCTGTGGATCCAGACTATAAGCTGCATCACTGCCTAAATCTAATCAGGTGGTCCTTGTATCATTTCTGACCTTTGATGAAAATTTCATCCAGATTCATTAGTCCGATTTGAGTAATGTTGTGCACATACAGAAAGACAGATTCAAATGAGTCCGCTGCGTTCCTTGGCAGAGTAATAAGGTAACACAAAAAAACCCCACAGACATGTCTAGTATCAACATTTAACAGAATTCCAAGTTTGTTAATGATCAAAGTTATGGTTAGAACTAATTTTACTTTATAATCTCAGAATTTATTTCATCTGGAAATATGGCTCCATTAGCTATACATATATACATATAGATAGATAGATAGATAGATAGATAGATAGACAGATAGATAGATAGATAGACAGATAGATAGACAGATAGATAGATAGATAGATAGATAGATAGATAGATAGATATTTCTACTGTCTGCACGTCTGACCATCCTGGAGGAGGGAACCTAAATCCAGACTCCGAGGAGAGGGAGAGAAAGTGTTTGTTGTACTGATCGTAAAATCCTCTGAGACAACTGTGTCGGTAACACTTTACTTCAACCCCACTATTTAGCATTTATAAGCAGGAGGTGCTGCCGGGTTCATGATTTCTTTGTGGAGTCTAAATAAAATTAACATCACAGTCAAACCAGTACATTTAGCGCAGTTTGTGCTTAGACAAACTGCACATTATGATACGACTGTAGAAAACAACATATTGTAAGGACTAAATTGGTGCTCACAGCTTGGGTTTCACTTGTGACCAATAACAAAAAATATATGTCTGTTCGCTGCTGATGAGAGTTTCCCTGTGACATTCTCACATGCTTTTATCTAACTGTTTAAGGCTCAGACACGTAATATTGTGCAGCATTTCACACAAAAAGATAAAGAAAAAAAGATTCATGTAGCAAAACTGCTTTTGTTGTTGTTGCTTTGTTTCTGTATTGCCCTCCATTACCCCACTGCCTCACAATCTCAGTGGCTGGAAACAACTGGACTGAAGTACCAAGCTCTATATGAAGTAAAAAATACTGCTTCCAACAATGATACAACATTGCTGCTTGCAAACTGCTGCTTACACACTGAGACTTCAGCTCTAATATTCAAATACGGTCATATATAGTAACAAGCTGGTCTGTAGAATCGTGTTTTCTATAAATTGTGATATTTTCTGTACATTTAGCAGAGAATTCTTCTGTATTGCAGAAGGATTTAAACTGCCGACCTGATATTTGTATGGTGTGATGTTGATAATTCTACTTAGGTAAAGGACATAATACTTTCCTCTCGCACTGATGCACAAACGCTGCCAAAATTGTCACGTGTTTGCACCGATGACAAAATGTGTGTGTAAATATCATTTTCTAAGTGGAAAGGTGCATCTTTTTGTGAGCATCAATTATTCATTCACCTGCTTGGCTTGACAACATGCACAGAGCAGCATTTGTCTCCCCTGTCAGATAATCTGCCCTCCTGTAACGTGGAATTCCACTTTTCCCTTAAAAAAATCACTCAACGCTCTGCACACTTTCCAGTTCACACCCAACCAGCGCCCTTTGTCACACACACACACACACACACACACACACACACACACACACACACACACACACACACACACACACACACACACACACACACACACACACACACACACACACAGAGAGAGAGAGAGGTAAACACATTGCCTGTCCAAAATAGCATTCATCTCTGCATCAATCTCTGATACTGGGCTCAAAGATGAGAATCCTTTGGCAGGAATCTGTCTCTCTGTGACACAAACACACACATGCACACACACACACACGTATATATACAGACACACATATGTACACACACACAATCTCTCTTTATCTAGACACACAAATTGAATCTATGGTCTTGACAGGACACGAGGACAGGGAGGACAAATAAAAATCACCTTATTACGTACTCCCTTTACACATACACATCCTTGACACGCACTCTTTCACACACACACACACACCCATGCAGACAGATGTACACACACAGGTCATTCACATGCATTAGGGATGGGACTAGAAAAGCCTTGAATCCTGGTCAAACACCATTTGGTGTGTAAATGCTGACAGACGAGGACAGGAAACCACATGTGTGTCGGGAGGATCAGATGCTGTTTGGCAGAGTTGAGGTGGGAATAATGGAGGGTCGGACGGAGACACAATGGTGTGTATATTTGTAGAGGATGAAATAATGATGATAATGATTAAAGTGATGACTGATGAAGGTCACAGTGACAATATAAGCGATGAAAGTGATGATAATGACAGTATTCTGTCAACCTTGAGCTCTGTGTGATCATCGATCATGTCAGAGCGAGTGGATGGATCTGCAACATCCCCCGCAGTTAATTTTGGTTTAAGAATCTTTCAATTTGTGCACAACTAATAATAAACAAGCGGAGGTTTAAGAGATAAAATTTCTACCACTGGATGAATTACTGATGTGTAGAAATTGGCAGAACTAGAAAATGAAGTAGGCTGTATTATTAAAGACCCCTCCGGTGAAAGTCAAGTTTCTTACCTTGTTAACACATCCACATGGCGTTTGTTTTTAGATAATAGAAGACATATCATGAGCGAAACAAGCAGTCAGCACCAAAGCTGAGTATTTCTGCCTTGAATATTCAGCTGATGATTGCAAGTATGCTGAGAGTTACAATCAGACAACAGGTGTTTCTTACGTTGTTAACCTGAGAAACCAATGCTATCAGCTTGCAGGGAGGGACTTTCTATATCATTTTGCTCCAGAATCACTTGCTAGTTTGAACACATATGGCTGAACTCCTCCAACGGTACAACTGTCCACTGTGTAGAGTAGTATTACAGTGTTTGGGCGGAGCTGTGGATGAGCATGCAGCTGGAGTTGCAGGAGAGCAGCAAAGCGATGGGCAGAGATCTGTGAATATGCACAAATTTGCATATTCACAGATCTGCACATACAAGGAGGCAAAAGTGTAGAGTTACATCTATGTAATTTGAAAGCACCGAGAGTTTTTTCATGGAAAAAACTTCTAAATGTGTAATTCAGATGAACAGAGGTGAGTTTTTAGGGGTCTATTCAATCGTAATTGAATGAATTTAAGGAATGTTAAACCTGTAGTCACTTATTTTTTTCCAATTGTGTCAAAAGAAACAAGTTTAAAAACAACACAGATACAACGCCGCCTCTAAAAGTGACTGTAAAATTTGCTAAAGTGTGGCCACTGCGACTGCAAGAGGCAATTACAGGATAGTGATCAAGAGGGGAGTCATAAAGATAAAAACTGTAAAATGGCTTAGTAATGTCAGTTGCATATCAGTGTCTACTTCCAGTTCCTAACATTAACTTCCACAAGCTATTGGTCACACCATGTCAAAGTGGATCAGTGACTTGAGGACTTACTTGCTCTGTCTTCAAGCTTCAAACAGTTTCCCATTCATCAGCTTCTGAGCAATATTATCATTCATTTGTAGGCATGTTATGGCGTGTTAATTCCAATATTCACTCTGTTAGAGAGGTTTGAGGAGGCAGTCACAGAGACACTCTGGAGACTCAGGTGGCTTAGGTTGAGAATAAGGTTTACTGACATCAGGAGAAGTGATTCGACAAGCAACACAGTGATGTGAGCACTGGCAGCATCAATGCTGAGGATTCTCTTCAACCTTGGGTATATATTGAGTTGGGAGGAATGCCATATTTAGATTACATAGACAGCTTGTCTGCTCAGGAACATCAAACTAGACAACATCTAATCTTGACCAAGTTATGCTTTTCTTACAGCAGATGTCTCTGTCACATAGCTTCTTTTGCAGCATCTGCTTTTGTCAGGGTCATATTTGGAATAGAGAGGGCATGAATGTGCTCACAGTCTCAACCAACAGGATAATTTGAGGTAACCCATAGGATCTACAACTTGATTTAAGGTGACTGCAGTTGACATATGCAACCTGCACGATATTCTGGGATGTCTTCAGCCATCAGCTGCAAGTAAATACCTCAGTAAGGGGAAAGAGACTAACTTTTCCTTCACACACTCTCCTTCTAGCTCTGCTTTTGGTCTCCACTCAGTCCTGATGAGAATATCTAACATTTTAGTAGCTAAATGCTCCATTGTGTTCACCTGCTAGTTGCCAACTTTCTGCCTGCAGTTGCCAGCAGGTAGAGTGGAGTATTTCACTGAAAGCTGGCAACCTGCTCCATCCAAAATCAAGACAAAACTCAAAGTCAAGAAAACGTATTTAGATTTGACTGCATCAATATGTTCTCATGTTTGTATTTCACTGTATTACCCAGCAGCACATGTGCTCTTGACTAATATAGGACTTGAAACAACATCCACTCCTGCAACCTAAACTTGTTAAAGCAGGTTAATGATCACCAGTTAAATACCTGGGTAGAGTTGTAACCAGTATTTGAGGAAAAAAAGAAAAGATAAAAAGGGCTCATGAGTCCAATCCCCAATCCACTACACCAAAAGTGTCTTTTTTCTTAATCCTTTGAATTTTTAATGCTTTATTTATTTACTGAACTGTTAAGTTATATTTTATTCCGTTTACTTCCCAGCATGAAGCCTTTGAAACTGTTTCAACAAACCAAAAAACATTTTGTTGGATAGATTCTTGAAATTTTAGCCCCAAAAATGAACTGATTTCACATATCCTGATTCTAAACATAGCAACATCCATATAAAATATCCATTAAGTATATGTTTTTGCAATAGAAGGAGGTTACTACTCCCAGGTTGCCATAATCCTCAGAAATAAACACATCCTCTGTATGTTGTTACTGCCAGCCACCACTCTGTCCTTTGACTGACAGGATAAATCTGGGTGGTGAGTTGCAATGACTGAGCTGCCAGCTTTCCACACTGTGCTGTGGTTGTACTGAGCAGCTTCCACAAGTGAATGCGTCGAAGTGCAAATGTAACAACGCTGATTTGTAGGAATTCATTCATAAGAATACATATGAATAGAAATTAATCATTAAATAGACAACTCTTGATAAATGAAATGTCACGAAATATACAATGTACTTTTATAATGTTGAAATATTTTATGAGGTAACCTTTTTTGCGTTATAATGTTGTCACTCTGTAAACACTACTCCAAGCTGAAAGTACAATAAACATCTCTGTATTTCCTTGTTACAAATCCTGCCATCCTTGGGTGGTTGTAACACTTCAACTTCTGACAGCTCACAATTTCTCTTTAAGGGGAAAGAAAATAGAATTTCACACACAAACTACAGTCTTGTGTCGGTGTCATGAACACTTTCTCGTTGAAAATAAAGAGTAAATCACATGTTAAACATCTGTTCACTGTGGTGCATGTGTGTATGTGTGTGTTTCTTTGATACATATATCTGCTGCATGCCATTTGCTTTCTGGACTACTATTCTGCCGTCTTCTTATGTGGCGGCGAAAGTTTGTGTTCAGAAGCAGCAGGAAACAGACAGAGGTGAAGAGGAAAAGGGAGAACCTTTTACCTGTGCAGATGTAGGTCCTCTCCCAACCAGCTGAGCCTTCGTTGTCTGTGCACTTTTCACATCACTATCAAAAAGAGAGAAAAGTGGGAAAGGGAACAGGGAGAGAGAGAGAGGAGGGTTAGAGTGATGGAGGTGAGACATTTCTGAAAATCGTTTGGAAGCAGCACAGACTGACATTCTGCCACATTTAAAACCTGAAACAGGAGCAGCCAGGCTGCATCGTGCAAAGAAACAGAAGGAAATTAAGTTTGGATTTAGCCGTTTCCTCTGGTTACTGTGGTACAGTGAAATTATGCAACACATTAATAGGACACCTCAAAGCTCTATGTGTGTCAGAGTGGGAGGAGAGATTGACTGCAAAATGGGACACAGAAGAAGGAAAAAGGCAAGAGATTGTTGAAATAAGGGCTGTGTGAAGAGAAAACAGAGGGGGATTCCCATTAGAGAGACAGATGAAGGGACGGCTGAGGATGACAGCAACATCTGACAGTTGGCAAGTCAATGATGGACAGAGAGGAGAGAAAGAGCTCCTATTTCCAAGGCTAATATGTGGCTTTGCCTCACAGGAAAAACAATCTTACACAGAGAGACTTTACAACCTTCTCTGTCACGTGACTGTTTATTCATGTCAGCGTGTGTGTGTGTGTGCGTGTGCGTGTGTGTGTGTTAGAGGGGACAGAAAGAAGACTAATAACTCAGATGGTCGACAAAACAAGAGGAGTGAAGCCTGCAATAACCCTGCAAGCTGTGCCCCTGCAAAGTGTTGCTATTATTTTGTCAAACCCAGCAGCAAAATACGACCAGTTCATTGCTGCCTGTTACAGAGGACAACACTTCAACAAGCCACAGGCTCAGAAAATTACTACAGAAATAACTCAACACCTTGGACACATGTTTCACAAAGACACAACTAACAGTTTGTGAAGTTTTTGTTGCTGCTCCTGTCGAGCATTCTGTTTTCATGACACGCATTAAGTTTCACCTCATTTGTACAGAATCAGCCTAATCAACATTAAGTGTCCAGGAGTGACCTCCACCACCTACACACCGTGTTGCATGCTGGTCCGTTTGCAGTGCGTTTCAAGCTGATCCGGTGCATCTCCAGAGACTTGATTCTACTTTATGCAAATTCGATGCGACGTGTTCGATGCATTGCAAAACTTTGGTCAAACGTCTAAACTAGCCATCAGTGAACTAAAGCGAGGACAGAGTCAGCTACTGCACAGGTTATTTCTCAACTCAAATGCTTTCAGAAATATTTTTCGCTGAACTGTTTTTGTAATAAAAGAGAACGTTTGTGAGCGAGTTGCCACGTTGGTCCAGTTTGAAATCCAGGAGCAGACAGCTCTCGAGTCGATGCGTTTGTCCAATCAGGCGCAGGCAGGATAGTTGGAGAAGAAACGCACCACCAAGTGGGCAATTTTCAGATGTGGCGCATTTACATGTGGGAAAAACTCGCCTAGTGGACATGTAGCACTAGTTGGATTGAAGATGTGTCTGATCGCTGATTAATGAAAAGTAATCAAGATAATGTAGGCGACCTCATGTGAACAAGTGTATGTAAAATAAAAAATATATCTACAAAATTAAGCTGCGTAACACGTAACTGTGTGATTGGTGGATTTTGATTAAGAAACTGGTGTTTTCATAAATAAGCAATACAAACGGGAAATTCATCTACAAATTAAATGTCATGCAAAAGAAAACCCCAGATAAACAGAGTTATAAATACTTTTGAATATTTAAAGCAGTATAAAAATATGATATTGTCAAAGAGGTTAAAATGCTAGTTTAAAAGGGGCTGAAAAGACTTTAAAAACTGTTCAAAATGTATCAGTAAGCTGAGAAGTTATCAGAGTCTTTGATGCACTTAATCAGACTTGAGGATTAATGATCATGATTGACTGCTCATGATTCTGGCCTCAGAAGGAGGAACTCTCCACCTGATGCTCCTCTTGGACTGGAGCTGTTAGAAGAAGCAGAGCATTGGTTCTTATATTCCCTTCTTCAGGTATGAATTGTATGAAATGTGGTTGTCAAGATGTTTATATGTGGACTTTTGTTCCGCTCTGTTAGTGCAAAATCAACCCTCCACCACCATTACATGAGGTGCTAGTAGCCTAATGAGCCTAGTAGAAGGTGGCGGAGGTCCATAGTAGGCCATATGTATGGGAATTATCTGCAATGAAAATCATCCAAAATATGTAAAATTTAACAAAATATAGACATGGACTTTTGATTTCACAACAAAACGTGTGCAGACTTTTCATTTCTATCAACTGTATATTTTTATTGACTGATTTGATCAGTTTTAGCTATCGATGAGCTAAGATTATCAACTAACTCATGAAATCTTTAACTTCAGCAGACTTCCAACTGTCTTAGCAGATTTGTTTTCAAACAGAAACCTCACAAAATTATTTTAAAATGCACACTTAGGCTGAGATGTTATGGTAAAAGTCTGAGGCTAAAAAATGTCATTGTATATGAAAGTGTGCAATGACAAATAAAGCTATCTATCTATCTAAAGCTACCTGTTCCAGATAAAAATTTGCACTCTTACCATATGAATCATTTCAAGGTGTAGCATTGCTCATGAATTACAGATGGAACTGGGTAGTTTGCCCACTATTAAAGTATAAACAGTGCTGAAAGGTTCGAGTTCTGCATTAATATTCTTTTGCTCACACAGTATATTTTAACTTAACAAGAGATACCGGATTTGATGATTTGGAATGTGAGTTTGGCAGATCCACTGCTGTCTAAAGGTCAAAACATTCCACTGCACTGATGTTACATAGCGCTTCACAGACACACATCTAATTGAAGTAATTGCTGTCATTTGGGGGCAATGTCAAAAATATGTGGAACAATCAGAAATGTAGGTCATTCTTTTTTGTGTTTGTGTTGATGTTGGTCCTTCTGCTTCTGCCCTCGCTGTAGAGAAGACTGATGGACTGTTGCAGGAGAAGTCACAAGCGGTGCTTAGAAACACATGCAGTTTTCTTCGTGGCTCAACGCTGTTCAGTTCGAGCCAACTTTTCAACCAATCAGGAGCAACCTATGCATAGCCTGGTTGCAGAGGGGCGACATGCCGTCTATTTGTTGGAGAACTGCACACAAGCATGTCTAAATAGCGTTGGTTAAACTCCCATAATTACTCACTCTGCACACATGGTGAGCTACACAAACAGATACCAATGTGGGCCATAAATCCACCATTAATGTATCTTTGGCAGGAGCATAAACTGAGTAAAGAGCAGGACAGAGCCTATATCATTACTTTAAACTGCAATGTACTGGCAGCAGGCGGTACAGTGGTGAAGTGGTTGGCACTGTTGCACACGGTTGGAGAACGGTCTTTTTCATTCTGTGCACCAACATTATGGAACAGTCTACCTGCTGAAATCAGGCAGGCATCTTCCATTGATGTATTTAAAACTGAGCTGAAGACCCACTTATTTACTTTTACATATTAATCTTAAAATGTTTGTTTTGCTGATGTCTTCTTTATTGTTTTGTTTTTTTTGTTTTTGTCAGTTTTTATCAGTTTTTATTGTTTTTATCACTGTGTACAGCACTTTGACTGAAAGCGCTTTATAAATAAATTTAGAATTCGAATTAGAATGGCTTTATTGTCATCATACATGGCATGACGAAAATATAAATAGCTTCCACTGGACAGTGCACAACAACAAGCAATAAATAATAAAATATCAATATTAATTAATAAAATCAAATGTACATATGTAACAAAACAATATTAAAAATGACAACGTCTGCAAAGGAGGCCAGATATGTGCAATATGGGAGATAAATCAAATGGAATAAGAACCAGTAGAATAGGATAAATATGTTATGAAATTGCACGAAAGCAGCAAAAAGTGACATTGTGCATTCAGGTAGACAGGTGTTTGGAGTTCAGGAGTCTGATGGACCATGGATAGAAACTGTTCCTGAGCCTGTTTGTCCTGCATTTTGAGGATCTCAGTCTCCTCCCTGATGGCAGCAGGATGAACAGCTTCTGGCCAGGGTGTGTGCTGCCTGTTTATTATTAATTTAGTATTATTATTATTGTTATTGTTATTGTTATTGTTATTGTTATTGTTATTATTATTATTATTATTATTATTATTATTATTATTATTATTATTATTAAAAGCAAGAAGATTTTGGGTTAGAGTCTACTGGTCAGTTGGGGCCATTCTTTGTGGAGTTTGCATGTTCTCCCTGTCAGGGCTTCCTCCCATAGTCCAAAGACATGCATGGTAGACTCATTTGTGATTCTAAATTGGCAGTAGATTTCTGTCTTTCTCTTTGTTTTAACCCTGCAGTGGACTGGCGACCTGTCCAGGTTGTAGCCGACCCCTTGCCCAGTGTCAGCTGCAATACCCTCCAGCCCCTTGGATGGATACTGGCACAGAGGATGGTTCAGCCCTTAACAGGTATTTTTTCAATTCAATCTGCAACCCAACATAGTATTCTAGTTAGCTAATCATGTCCTTTGCTTTGAGAACAAACCCAGTTTACTGGAATAAACTACTCAAACTGGTTTGAGCTTTTTGCAGTGAGTTGAAATAAACTCTGGTATATAATCAGATGTTCACAATATTTTGTTCACCTCTTCAGGTCTATTAAACCAAGTCCTTATGATGAGTGGAGAGTGCTATTTGATTTCCCTGAAGCATATTTCCAAATGTCTCGTGTCTTTGCAGAATTACAAATTAGATTTATAATTCATAAACTAACATTGCGAGCTAAATAATTTGATTATCTACATTTTTAAGGATAATTTAATGCAAATTGAGGGAATATTAATATTACTCATGCATTATTCTGAAAGTCTAGTCTTCTAACAAAAAGGTGCTTTTTGGCAGTAAAACCTCTTCACACTATAATGTAGTGGTTGTCAGCAGCACTGTTATTTCAAAATCTGTTTTTAATCTAAATGACTCTTTTTTAATTACCATTAAAACACCAAAAATAAAAGAATTCTTAATGTACATTCCATTTAAAAGCATTCTTCTGTGACCAAATTACCTGTTGTTGTGAAAAACCACACAAAAGCAAAAGTTCAAAATACTCTGGAGAGACTGCGTATGAAAGTCTTTCTCTGATGTTGCATCAGTCACATTAAATGCATTGTAAGCTTGTCTCTAGTTCCCAAAGATAGCACACACTGTACTGTGCTGTGTCACAACGTGGGTTTTTAAGTGCTATGGAGCAAGTCAAGTGTCATGCCATTTGTCATTTAATACTTTCTGATATAATCTCAATGTTTATGCCTGTTGCTGAAGAGTCTGTGGTTGTCCCACTGTCCTATATTACAAACTATCTTCTCCTTTTCACCTGACAATCTGAAAGTTGAAACTTGAGTATTGGGATTCACTGCTGTCAATGTCTCAGTTTGTCGGAGCAACACATAAGTGTAACTGGGCCAGTCACTTGAAAACTGTAATCATTCATTCAGTACACATTACCCACTGAAAAAGGTATTACATTGCTTTACTAACTGTTCAGCAGCCAAACTCAAATCTCCCACTCATGTTGCATCTTTTGCACTTTTGCAACAAGTAGAAATGAGACATAGCGACATTATAAGTAAGTAGGATTTGCTGACCATTCAGCAGCTGCTACTGTAGCCTCAGTGACTCCATATATGCTGTAATGATAATGTGCTAGAAAACAAATCATGAGTGAAACAAGAAAAGCACTCAGAGCTCCCAGGGCTCCGCCAAGGCTGCTCAGTCGTTGTATCATTTCCAACAGATGAAATCTTTAATTAAAAATTACCTTGCATTGAGCACAGGTGTGTTATGCATGTGTACGTTATGTATGGATACAGAATTGTTCCTTGTATCATTTCCGACAGATAAGTCCTGATAAGTGCGCAGCAGTTGATTTGTAGTAGGATGGCAATCATGTGATCGTCAGCAGGCAGCTGATGTAGTGTTAACTTGTTGTCATGGTTACAGTGACACTGTGCCTTCTGGCAATGATACAGGAAGCTTTAACAAATCTGTAGATCCAGACTATAAGCCGCATCACTGCCAAAATCTAATCACTTGCTCCTTGTGTCATTTTTGACCTTCCCTGAAAAGTTCATCCAAATCTGTTGGTCTGTTTTTGAGCAATGTTGCTGACAGACAGACAAACAGACGGACAAATGTATGCCGATCGTCATGTAAGTAATAAAACCACGGATGAGTACCTCCACCTTGAAACTGCAGTGTTGTGATGGCAATCTTAAAAACACGGATTCAGACTTCCTGGGTTTCATACATAACAAACCTCTGGAACCACTCTTGTCGATTTGGAACGTCAGACTTGGTTTCTGGGTCTAACACTTATGACTGAATTACTGCAATATTTCAACTTGCCACTGTGGAGCCTGGAGTTTGAGCTGTTTGAGCAGAGTTGTGGGTGAGCTACGGTGCTCGAGCTGCAGCAAGTGGGGAGGAGAGGTGGGTGGAAAGAGAGGAGAGGACTCCATAGATCTGCATATTCTAAAGAAAACAATGATGCAGTATTATAGCTAAGCCATTTCATGTCAGGAAGGGGTTATTTTTCTGTCCAAGAAAGTCTATATATGTAACTTTGATGCACAGAGTAAGTTTTTTACGGGTTAAATCAGTGACCACGGAGTAACTTTGGAATTATCTTGACTTAAATCCCATCCATCCATCCATCCATTATCTATACACCGCTTAATCCTCACTAGGGTCGCGGGGGGGCTGGAGTCTATCCCAGCTGACTCAGGTGAAGGCAGGGGACACCCTAGACAGGTCGCCAGTCTGTCGCAGGGCTACATATATAGACAAACAAGCACTCACACATTCACACCTACGGGCAATTTAGAATGATCAATTAACCTCAGCATATTTTTGGACTGTGGGAGGAAGCCGGAGTACCCGGAGAAAACCCACGCATGCACAGGGAGAACATGCAAACTCCATGCAGAAAGATCCCGGGAAAGCCGGGACGTGAACCAGGGATCTTCTCGCTGCAAGGCGAAAGTGCTAACCACTACGCCACTGTGCAGCCCGCTATCTTGACTTAAATGTCATATAATTTCATTGAATCTAACTGCCTCCCTTATCGTTAAATGTGAAATTAATGAAGTGTCTACTTGTTACTGGAAAATGTAATCACACTGCTGTGATGTGTTAGTGCCCCTCACGTCATAAGCAGGATTCAGTTCAATAAAGACACATCAAAACAGAGCACAAGTCAAGATGGAAAAGCTTTTTTAGCTTTTTTAATATTTTTAGTACTTGTGGCAGTGCTCCAAGATTTTACCCGGTCAAAATTTATGTGAGGACTAGGATGGTTTTGCTTTCAAATCTCAAGTCAAGTCAGATCATCAGGGGTTCAAGTACCAGATACATCAAGTCTTAAGTCAAGGCGTTAGGTCAAAAGTCTTCAGCTCAAGCCTCTACTTTGAACCAAGTCTATTTAAGCTATTGCCACTTGCACAAGCAAAAGAAAAGAAGAACTGTGCAAATAAACAGACCTGCTTCACAACCCAGCATACAGCCACACTCGTCCACACACTGCAGCTGTGTTTTTTTTAATTAGCAAAAGAGCCATTTGAGCCTGAGGATGTGGAGATGGACCAAACCAACAGGGAGAGGGGAAGAGACAGACCAAACGAGGAAGAAAGGGATGCTGGGAAATGACAGGAGGCCTGAGTAACAAAAGACAAAATAGCAGACTGCTACAGATGAATAGCTGTTGAATGCTACTGACAGCTGAATGATACCAACAACATGTGTATTTGTGAGTGCATCCATGCAGCCACCTGAACCTGCTGGACAGTGAACAGGCAGACGTTCAGTCAACATCCCTGAGCTTCCCCAGCTCTGATCTCCACTGCAGGCATCAGTTTTTCAGCACAAACATCACAAGCGTTCTATAATCACTGCAGGCGATAAAGACACAAGCACATACTGTTAACCACAAAGACAATTTTGTCTCTGAAGTCATTTTTAGCCTCGGCCCACCTGACCGTTATTTACGTCATTTGACATTAAAAACTCAGCGAAGACAACGCAATTGAAAATCATTCAGGTGCAGCAGCATGCAGTGGAGGAGGAAAGCGAGGAGGTCTGGTAGCTTCTCTCTGGAAAAAAAGGAGAAAAAACAGAGGGGAAACAAAGGGGAAAACATGAGGGGAGAGATGGATGAGGAGCCTACAGAAAAACAAAGAAGAGCTAACTGTCACGCATAAACATGCACTCAAAAGAGAGCGATGAAGAGAGAGCAAGCACTCTTTAGTTATTCCTTATGCATCAGCAGTGTGTTTGCTCCTATGAAGTCCCCTTGACTGCGAATTGAGAGGACAGCAGAGGGAGAGAGAGAGAAGCGCTGGATGTTTATTGTTATCCTCACAGACCCAATGTCTGTAAAGGCTAAAAACACAGTGACCAGCAAGCCCAGGAGCAGTGTGAGTGAGTCAGACTCAGCTGGCCTCCATCAGTGGGAGGTCTGCAGCGTGGGATATCTGATTTGCAGTTTAAAAAAAAAAAAAAAAAAAAAAAATCGTGTTGGCCGTGGGCAAGCTCAGGGCGCACCATGGCAGCCTCTGTCTGACTCCTCTAAATGTCATTCCACTTGACCACTAAACAACATATGTGTTGTATGTGTAATTTCCCATGTGATCTATATTTAATGCACGTGTTGTTTTAATGTGAGACAACAAGATAAGTCAAAACGTATGTTTGTATAAGCTGTAGGTGCTATCGCTGTAGCTAATCTGCCTGGCACCAAACTGCAGGCCGCTAAGTGATCCTGATCCTTGTTGGCTGTCAGGCACAAAACATCTCCAGACTGTGAGTGTTGTATGACGGTCTACAGGACGGCTAATGAATGCACAGACTCAAACCTGCTCTGTGGGACATCAAAAGACTCTCCCACGGCACTACAGATTACTTCAGCGTCTGTGTGGACGCTTAAGATTCCAACAAAAATCTGTTTTCTAAAGGACAAACTCTGGACGACAAAAGGCATCAAATCCCTTCTAAATAGGAAGAAGAGAGCTCTCAGGGCTTTGGGACAGGGAGGAAGTTAAGTCCGTCCAGAGGGAGCTAAAGAGGAGAATGGAGGATGGGAAGAACACCTACCAGGAGAGGACAGAGAACAATCTGCAGAGAAAACAGTCTGAAGGAGGCGTAGAGTGTGATGAGAACAATTGAGCAGGCTGCTGGTCCAAACTGAGAGAGGACCAAGTGGACTACTTACAGGGGGAGACTGCTAGCAGGAAACTTTTTCAGGCAGAGTAGGAGCTGGTACTTGGACTTAATGACTCTCTCCTTCCCACTACATCCACAAGAGCACACATGGATAGCAGCGCTGTGATGATGTATGCAGTGTTTCCTTTAGGATGCTGCAGTAGTGGTGGACCGCTGCTGCTGAATGAATGTAAGGGGAACCCTGGATGTATGTATAAATATATGGTAAAGTCCCGATCAATTTTAGAAAAGTCAGTGTTTTCTGCAACTGAAAATCATGTCAATGTGATTTCCAAATCAAAGCTGAATAGTTTGTATTTGGAAAGCAAGACATGTCTTGTGAGATTGAGAGTGGGTGGGCTGACAACAGAGCAGGCAGGGACTCAGGCACGCTACGCAAAAAGAACTTGTGTTCATAATTGTAGCTTCCAAACTGACAACAGGAAGCATTTGGTTGACGTGGGGAAGTGGGTGGAGTTATTTTAGGCCCCTAGGATTTTGTAAGTGTTGAAAGTTTCATTAATTTCCTGCCTGTGATTGGCAGTTGCAGAATGTCTAAGGTGTGAATGGTCATTACACTGCCTTGCTTGTTTTGCAAGTGCACAAGATGAGCAACTGGACAATAAAAGATGTTTTTCTATCATGAAAAGCTACAAGAGTGTACCTGAACACTTCAGTGGAGGAGTGACCTAAACCCCCTGAAAACATTTTTGCAGGAAATGTCCAGATAACTTTTCTGACGACAATTTCAGCATCAGCTTCTGCAGTTTAAATTGGTTCACTTGTGGATTCTTGGTCAAGTCTGGATGAAAGCTGCAGTAATGATGAGGTGCTTTACTGCTTTCATTTCAGCTCTGTGGGTTTCCTGTCAGACTTATTTGAGATGAGCCAGACCTTTGCAGAATCAATCACCAGTGGTAACCGCACAATGCATGCTGGTGAGATTTCCATCAGACTTGATCCTGAATTGCTTTGACATGATAATCTGGTAATGATAATCTGATGAGATCTAGACGGCAGCGGTTTTTGCAGAGAGGTGCCACAGGTGCTGATGGGAAATACCTGCCGCTTACCTGATCCAAGAGCTGATTGGATTACATATTGGCTGAACACGTGATGTTTGGTTGAAACTTTTAATTTTGGTTGAATTGGAGAGATTTAGATTTTGTTTGATTTCAAACAGATTACATGTTGTGCAGTTGATAGTGAAGTTTATCAGTCAAAGATGCTGTATACATGTAGATTACAATTCTTTAAGTATTTAGCAACATGAAAACCTCTAGCAACGGATGTAAACATTCTTAAAATAACATTTGTACAGATGGTTTAGCCCCAAGAGATTAAATATCTGACACATCTGTAATGAATTATCTTGTATTTCTTTCAAGTATATTTGACTATATGTTGATGTTTTCAAATTGCTTTTGTAGTTCAAGAGGGACGAGTCTGCTAAGCTGATTTATTTATAAAATTATATGATATTAAGATACATGAGAAGCCACACAAAATTAAGACTTTCCATTCAGCTCCTCTGACATAATTAAAACCACTGGAGACTGTGTACAAACTGATATATGTGTCTGATCATTTTATCAAATCAGAGTCACATCTAACAGGATATGAGTGTTTCTGTAACTCTGCACAGACTGAATGCTGCTGGAAACTGTCCGACTTTACTGCAGCTTTTTGGCTCTGCCCCCTGCTGCTGCCGCCTGCTCTCATCCACTTTCCAGGCGAGGCACAGCCATCTCAAACGAGCCTATTCATACCTCTGCCTTGTCTCTGTGGCGATGGCGGCTGAGCCTGATGTGTATTTTAGGTTTTGGAGTTTTGACAGCCATCTGCTGCACCAATCTGATGGAAAAGTATGATTCCTCACAAACAAATCTGTAAGTTTGAACTGATGGTAACGCCATGAACCAAAAGGTTTATTGGAATTATGAAAAAGTAGTAGAAATTCTGGCTTCAGCTCAACAAAAATGACTGTTCAACATCTAAACTGACCATCAATCTGTTATAAGCATCCAGCTGACTCCGCTGTTGGCTGCACGCTGCCTTTGGTGTTGTTGCCACCCTGGTGACTGTTCAGCAAGACACGAGCAGAACAACAACTGTGAAACAAAAAGATCACATTCAGGTTGGTCTGTATCAAATCAAGACAGAATTCAGGAAATATGTTGCTGCACGATCTCAAATTTTGTTCAGAGTTTATTTCTTTGTTATTTGGGATCCAAAATTGAGTTCTGTGAATTATTTTTGTTGCATTCTGAAACTTTTCATTTTCACTCTCCAAAAGACATCTTCACTAGGAGGAAATTTTAAAGGTTCAGAACCTCCACAAATACTCCCACGGACATGAAATTTGGTGAGGACACAGACAAAAATGTTTCCAGCAGCATCCATATGGTTGAATGACTCCAACAGAGGCCAGTTTTTAAATTACTTTCTCTTAAAAATGGAAAGACTTGACATTCAGACCAACAGAGACACTGAAACGGCTTTTCAGAATTTCCTTTCTGCGAATAAAAGAAATGTGAATCCACTGAGGAATGAGGGCTCTTTTGTGTTGTTGTCATCTGTTGCTTTTAGTACAGCATTGATCTTCTGCTTCACTTGTCGTGTTGTTGTAACACTTGCCATGATGTGTTTCAATAAACATGAGATTTATTGTGCTGAAATACCATCAGTTTCTCTGTTCAGTGTTCATGTCAAGTATATTCATGGGAACATAAGGTACAGCAAAGTAGGACTTATATGTTGTTAAATTTGTGTATATAATACACATGCAATAACACTATACATACCTCTATGCACAATAGGTATGAGACCACCACTTAGACACTTAAAAATAGCAAAAAATGACTTGCCATACAATAAATTTCACAAATCCTAAATGCCTCAAAAGTTAATGAAATGTCTACCAAAGTATGGCTTTTTAGCAGGAAACGTGGATACATCCATATATATATATATATATATATATATATATATATATATATATATATATATATATATATATATATATATATATATATATATATGTATGAGGTTACAGGAACGTTGTGAGGCTCCCGCACCACTGTCATTTGAGAATGTTGCACATGTTTTCATGTCCAAGTTTTGTAGGACTGTCAGGTCTGTAAACAGATGAAATTCTCAAAATTCAGCCAAAATATTTTACAGAACTTGGTTTTGGGTCCTGAATAACAAATAAATAGACTCTGAAAAGGCAGAGCAACACTGTTATCTGAAATGACATGGACTGACCCAGTAGTTAAATAGTTACAGTGGTTGCAAAGATTGTGCTGTGGCTGAGTGCTTCCTGCAAACACAGAAATGTGTTGACTGGCTATATGTAATGAATTTTTAAATTGGTATATCCACAGACGATGCAATTGTGAAACCAGAAGATAAAATATTAATTTCTTTCATTTGGGTACAGATTTTTTTGTAATGTAATTTTCTAAAGATGAGCTGTACACTGCAGTAGAAAAAAACAGTGCAAGTTAATTTCATTTGGACTTTAATATAAAGTACAGTCAGAGTTGCAGCAGTAGAGATCATAATTGAACTGCCTTGGCTATGAGGCAAAACGCCATTGTTCTTAGTCATTACTCTCCGCATGCTCTGCTGGGTCTTTCCCTCTCTGGCAGGGTGTCAAACCCGGTTCCCTGCGTCGGCTGACGATGTTTTGCCAGGCGTGGCTCTAATCTCTCCTCCAAACAAATGAAAATGGATTCAGGAGCGGCTGCAGATATGAAGTGCCACGAACCAGAGCTCACAGTTCGCTCGTCTATCTGCATGCACAGTCACGGTAAACAATAAAAAATATTTTCCATTTTCTGCTAATAGCAGCACTCCCAGACACACACGTGGTCAGGCCAGCGATTGGCTGTAGCATACTGGGGAAACTAACACACAAACACATGGACGTACACACACACCGCCTGAAAACACGCTGCCTCAAAGCTGAATGCTGATTTGCTAATGAGCTGTCATGGTGACAGATACTGCCACTTAATTGGCTGGTAAAAGAGGCAATTAGAATTCAATGCATAGATGCAGATCAGAGAGGGAGAGAGTCGGGGTGAGACTTTCTGTAAATTATGTGAAAGACTGAGTGCTTCAAAGTGAAACACATTGGGAGACTGCAGGCATGTCACTCACTTCTTTAAATTATTAATTCTGATGATCCTATTTAACTGCTCTGTGATCTGCTCCTCAGTATGAGTGACTGTGAACTTACATATTTGTTACTACCATGCAGCATATTTCTGCTTCTCCCTCATTCTCCTCAGTTCCTTCAGTTTTTTTCAAATAATTTCCATCTCTCCTTCTTTGCTCTCTTGTTCTCACTTTATTCCGTGCAATCATCTCTCACTTTATGACCATGGCACCCTCCCTCTTTCTTTCTCGCTCCTGTTCCTCCTCCTTCCTTCCAACTCCACCATCTGCTGGCTCAGTTTGCAGCATCTGCCCAACCCTTTACCCAGGGGTTAAATGGGATGTGTTATGTGGGAGCTCTGTGATTTCAGGGTTTCCATGGGTGGAAGTCACAGTACGAAATCTGACTGATATTGTGTCACAAACTGTAAATAAAATATGACAAGCTATAAGAGAGCCCTCAGTTCCAGACCCTAAAATGGTAATCAGTGTTATTCTTTATGGTGTGGGCACAAAATTACAGCTTATGACAATAAACTCTTTCTGTAAGCGCTCTCTCGTGTATCTCTATCAAATATAGGAAAGGTGTTTTTAGCACTAACGGACGAGAGTAACAATACAATTAAAAATGGATAGACACAGCTTTTAATAGTTGCATCAAGCTGGAATTACTTTGCATCTTAAAATGTACACAGGCTGCCAATGCCTTTTCAAAATTCTAAACCTTTCCATCAGTTTTGGAGTGAAAATTTCAATCACCAGTGCCGTCCAGTCTTGCCAGAAAACACAATCAGATTCCAGGACTTTCCAAAAATGTTGTGCTTAACATCTCACTGCAAAAGTATCAGTTCGCCCATCAGATCCCAGATTTAGTGATGTGGGCAGTCTGTGCCACTGTGCATTTTTGTCTACTTGCTAACTGGTCCGCCAGGTTTCTGGTGGCACTTCCTGACATGTTTTGTGGCATACCAAGAGGTAAGAGGAGATTCGACCATTTTAATGAACTGTAGAGCAGAGTCCTTTTCAATTTGCAGTTGTGGAATGGTGCCACAGCTGCATTCGTTTCTGAGGAGCCTCTCTCAGTCTACACTGCTCACAGCAATGGAATCCAATGTACTGGCATTCTCTTTAAAATCCCTACTACTGTGCTGAACACTGGAGAATCCCATTTTCAAAAGATTGCATCTTTTCCCAAACATTCATGGTAGAGGGTTAGCCATGTGTTTTATCCAGCACTTAGGGTGTTTTTGTTGTTCTAACGTTCCTTCCCTGACACATGAATCGTTCCCCCTTCATCATAGAGGATCTTCCAATTACATGAATGTATCTCCAGGAGATGCAGAAGCCCTGAGAGGAGCCTATAGCGAGGGAACATAGTGCATCCTGGAAGACTTTTATCAAGCTGCATCGTGTATGAATGCTGCTCCTTTGTAGTTGTGCTGGTTTGCTTTGACAGGTGATACAGCCGTGCAGCCCCTCATAGGAGTTGCTTAAGAATTGCACTGTGGAATAAAAGGTTTCTCATTTGCTCCATCTTCTTTGCATCTGTTCCTTACATCTCTTATTCACATCTGCTTTAAGATATGCTAAGGCACAAATTAGAGAAGAGAGGAGACACGTTAGCATAAGAAAAAGCACCCACTGACATTGAGAGAGAGTGATTCTTCTTCGCTTGTGACGACCACTTTTGTTTGCTTTTGTATAATGCTTTAAAGAACCTTCTGGGTTCTATTACCTGCTACCTGCTGTCACTCTGCAGTGTTAAGTCATTAAATGCACCTTTCCTGTGCAGCCTTACATGTGTTACATGTTACTGGAGACATTGAGCTGCCTTTTAATCAGACTGAGGCAGTCTAATGTCCCTGGACTGCAGAGCCTCAGAAAGGTTTCCACGTGTGTCCATCATCAGCCCAATGTTTAAAATATAAGCAACTGAACTTACTGCTAACCCCTCAGACAAATCTTTCACTTGAATTCAGCTCACATCTTTACTTGCAGCTGTGAGACAACTGTAGAGTGCAGCGTACATCGTAGTGTTTGCTGTTCTGAAAGATGAAGCCACCCACCTCATCCCTAAGACTTGACCGATCCTGCTTAAACATAAACCTACTTCAGAGACTACAGCATCAAGCTCTCTTAAGTTCTTTGGTAACTGATTATACAGGCAGTAAAACCTGCCAAAAAGCTATAAGGTGGTTGGTTTCTGTGCAGTCGCTTGTCTGCATCTGAAACAGACAACTCTAGTTTCAGACTGCTGCAGCCAAGTTACCTTTCAGTTCTGAGTACACATTTTATTTCACTTTTTTTCCTGCCATAACAGGGCTCTATCTGAGCAGAATTCCACCAGTATTCTTTGAGAAAAGCCTCATCAAGGCCGTGGTTTAGCAGGCAGCTCAGAGATCCACCAGCAATTCCATCTGTAATTGTATTAGCACAAGAAGATCTAGGAGGAAGGTCAGTGGCTCTGAGCTATCAATAGGAATTTTAACAGTTTTTGCTGAAAGAGGTGCTTTTATCCACAGTAACAGGGAGCTTTGGTCGGGTCACTCTGATGCTCACCAAGAATGCTGGCCTCATCTCTTCTGATATAATCTGTACAGTGTTTGCAAGTGATGGATACAACCAGCATTTACACTGTTCTTGATTATACAGCCGGCTGTTTACTGCAATATAATTACTTCTGAAGACATTGTGGACTGAAGCTAAAATTTCAACTTGTGCTTGAAGAATACATGATTAGCTTTTTCCATCTGGTCTTTTCACCATGTCCTCTGCTAATTTGTGACTATGCAAGGCACATTATTTTCTTTCTTAAGGATTTCATTTGCTTCTCATTGTTGTTGCCATATGGGTCTACTTTCATTGCCATTCATGAGAAAATGTGTCTCAGCCTTTCTGTTCTCATTTCCCCAAGTGACCAAGCATTCCTCCATGATGTGCATCCCAAAGTTTCATTTTTAAATACAAGACATTGGTAAGCCTTGGTGAAATACTGTAATTGATTTTTATACCAGCAGTCAGGTAAATTCTCACTACACTGACTGCCCACTCATCTCTCCTGTCCCAGCTGCCCTTCTCCTCTGCCATTCCCTGCCTGTTCTGCTCAACGCTGAATATGCATTTATATTTTTTTAAAAAGTATGTGTGGATAGATATATATCTATTCCCCTGAAAGCCATGTTTGAGTACAGTCTCCATTCCTTCTTTTCACTTCTTTTTTCAGAACCGCTTGTTGTGACATTTGAACACACTGGGTATCCTTTAGTGTGTGTTTTCAACATTGACAGTAGTTCAATAGACCTATAAAAATCTGTGAACCATGAAACCTTGGCCAGATGTTCTCTGCTGGTGTCATCGCTGCTGTTTCTGTTCATGTGAAGAGACGTTTGACTTGCAGCATGCGCTTAATGTTGTGAAAGGGTGTGTTTGACTTTATCTAAACCTGGTTTACCTTCAGGCTGTGACATTTTCTGACATATTTTAACTTTTTTTTTCTAAGTAAATATTGAATTTTGTTTTGGTCTGAGAGTATGTTTAATTCTTGGAAATAGAGTTTTATTCAGGTGAAAAACTTGGACTTTTTACAGGCTGCGGTGTAGAAGAAAGCAGTTTTTTAGCTTTGGCTTTTTTCCTCTCTGACTTGACAGTTGGTTGTTTCTGCCCACTGGTCTTAATGACCAAGTTGAGTTTGTACTTAGTTTATGTCTTTCTCCATTTGCAGTGGCCTACAGCACACATAATCCTCTGCTATGGTATTATTGGTTAGGGACTAAATGGAATTGAACTTTACCAACTTCATTTTTCAGTAACAGTCGAAGAATTGATGTGTTTTTCTTTTTATTTCTTCTCTGCCTATTTCATTTGTGTATTTCTTTCTTTCTTGGTATCTGTCTCTCGCTCATATTGCACATGGCCACTCTGAAAAGCCTTACTCTCATGTCTCATGAATAATTTCTTTAGACATTTCAGAGTTTTCATGTGTGTCAGTGTATTGGTTTGTTTATTTGTGTGTGCATGTGTGTGTTTGCGTGCGCGGCGTCTTGTATGAGCCAGAGAGAAGCAAGCACGGATCAGTGACCTTCGCACTGTTACATTTTTAAAACAGGCCGTGAATAATAGATTAAGTTAGAATAAAACAGTGAAGGATGAAATATGAATTAAAATAATCTGAATTACAGCGACGTGGGCCGAGGGAGGGGGGAGGAGAGGGGAGAGAGTGGGGAAGGGACAGATAAAAGGATAAGAGGATCCAGAGATCTCAGAGAGAATGGGTGAGTGGATGTACATGGATGACACTATAGAGGATTGTTACATATAAAGATTTAAGCAAAGGCTGCTACATTATGTGTTGGTCAGTATCATTAGTTAAAGGAAACAACACTGGCTCTGATTTATGTGCAGAAATAAAAGCTGGTTCACAAGAGTCTACTGATTCATGTAATGTAGCCATGTTTTTATATTTATAGAAAAACATCACTGTAGCTTTTTATGCAATTTTGTGCTGCTTTAAGGAACATCTGTTGCCAGTGAGCTACAGATTGTGTTTTTAAATATCAGCATATGACATAAAAATGAATGTATTGTAGTCCAGGTAAACGGAAAAACACGATTAAGTGCATTTTAGAAGGAAAGTAACCATAAGTGAATCAAATCAGAGGCTCACCTTGGAATAAAGACAAAAAAACCCCATCAAAATAACTGAAATGAACCGAAAAAATAAAAAGATGTTACACTTATTTTAAAAAGTCAAAACCTAAATTGAAAACAAAATGTTTACCTCTGCTCTGTAGTTAATCTTAGCAAATTCTCCTAATGAATTTGTTCAGATTAATTGGCAAACAAATGAAAGGCTTCTTTTGGTGTTTATGCATTAAACCCTCCAGCAGGCTTAACAGCACATGAAGTACTACGAAGAAAAGCAAAAGGTGCAAAATAAATGAACAAATAAAGGATTCACAGAAATAAAATTGAAGTAGTATTAAAATCCCCATGTGAATATTAAAAGTCCCACATCCTCTTTTTGGGAAATTCACATGGCACTCTTGGATGTATCTTTTAAATTTTTAGCTCAAAACATTGCAAAGATGGTGTATTTCACCATAACTCTATAACCCCTGGTTTCTAAATGGACTGTTTTAGTGTCTATAGCTTGACATGCACCTGAGCTGCTGCTGTCTATGCTCCTTTCAGGAAGAAGACTGTCTCTGTCTGTGATTTGCAGAGCAAAACTGTTGACAACATTGCAGCTGACAAAGGTTAGTACAAATGTTTGAGACCAGGACTTTTTATCCCTTCCAACTTTCTCTCTCACACAGTGATACTGACAGTGCACAGCCATCGTTTTTAACTTGTGTGTATGGTGCGGGTTTCAGAAAATGTTGCCTGTATGAAGTCAGTGTTTTAAAGATCAAAAGTGGCAGCTTGAAAATTACTGAGGTGAATGCTGGTTAACATGTAGTCTTAATGGATTACATTTCAGTCACTGTTTCATACTCATTCTGTTGTCTGATAACAAAAACAGAAAAAATATGCAAATAAGAGCAACTTCAATTGGGAATTCAGCCGTATTAAAATACAGTATGTGAGCACAAAGAGCAGCAGAGAGGTAAACACATTTAAACACAGACTAATTTTAGGTTGCACTGAAGCACAAAAGGTGACAAAAAAAATACATGATCACACTCAGTCCTTGTTTGTTGGTTTCAAGTAGGTCTTGATGTTTCTACAAAATCTGAATGTCCCTCAGCATCACTTTCCACAGAGGTCTGACCTGTGGACATACTACTAAAGCTAATCAGCCATATTAGCTACACAATAAGTTAACATTAAGAATTTTCCTATTCTTGTGGGGACATTGTCATCAAAAATAAAAGTAATCCATACTTCTTTAGTACCTCCGATGCTGGGAGTGCATGAAGACTCTTGTGTTCACTCTTGCGGCCAACAGCTGAGCATTTGGGGAACTTTGTTCATGGCTGAGACATTTTAAAGTTAGCAGAAGCAGTTCTGTGAAAACTGTGAGGCAGCAGCTCATTCTGAAGGCTCGCCTTGCAGCAGCAGGTAGTGCAGGTTCAGGATTATACAACCTTTTAGCTGGAGGGCTATTAGTTCCTTCGTTTTCACTTAGAAACTGAACGAAATTCGGACTGTTGTGGGAGCTTTACAAAAATGATAGTAGTAAGCATTTTCATATTCGTACGGCTTTTATTTTACACCACCAAGTTTTTAAGACATGCAAAATACTCTAAAAATTGGCTTTCACCATATAAGACTGTAAGCTATGGAGGTGAGGCCAGAAATAATGAACGTAATCAGTTTACAGTTTGTGAATGACCCCAATATAGTGTCTCTTGTGACTGTTCTGTAAGCATATGCTAACTTTATTTGGAAAATTACTTGGATATAACTGGGTAATGGGAAAATTAAACAGCAGCTCACAGAGCTGAATAGAGAAAGAAAGTAATTTGACTTCAGTTCCAGTCAAAACAGTGCATACTTAATATGAATTTAGGATTATTTATATGTGTTAATTTAGCTTGATCCGTGCAACTATTAGTAAATGCACACAGTTTATTTTCTTACTTTATTTTTTCTTTCAGTTTGTTTATTATTTAAACTTATTGCATTCACCAAACACTGGAGGCCTTAATCTTATAATTATAACTTCTGTATCTCATAATTATGACTTACTATCTCATAAATATGAGAAACTATCTCATAATGAAATCGTTTTCTGGTAATTGTGAGATCCTGATCTGGTAATTATGAGAAAGGGCTGAGGTGGTTATCAGTCATCACTGTTTGAGGAGACGCAGGATGAACAATGATGCTACCTGATTTAATTAGTTCAGATTTCCCCATTGGTTTGACAATAGGACATATTAATGTCACTGTGTAATGTGGATGTTTTTTTTTTTAATTGGTGTGATGTTCTACGTCCTGAATAATTAACCAGTCAGATATCCTGATGACCTACTGCTGTAATATGAGGTTGATGCTGAAATAAAGCAGCAGTGTCTCCAGTTGTATGCATCAGACATTACCAGTGACAATACGATCAGCATAACAAGCATGTCCACACTTTGTGGGCTTCTATAGTTTTACCCAGAATGCAGAAAAAACTCTCAGTTCATTAAACCAGTACATGATGATGCATTGATGCTTTTCTGTTTAACATCAGAGAAGCACCCAAGCCATCAAAATATGTGATCCTGACTCAATATTACTGGACCATATGGTGACAACTGACAATCGTGTGATAATAGCATTTGTAATCAGATCACAGAATACAGAACATACGGAATACACCTGCTGTCATTTCTTTTTGTAATTATTGGATAGCAAGTCGTGACTATAAGACAGACTTTTCTGTCCTTTACTCCTTGGTTGGACAAAATGGAGAACAAACAAACAGCATTAGATCATATTGGTCAAGGTCCTCCTTTGTTTGACTCGGATGCTAAACAACTTTTGGAGGATTTCATAAAATCTGAGTCATACATTGCAGCAGCAGCAGCCTCCCACTGTGCAAGCTTATGTTAAACTCTGCAGCACAGTTTTTGATCATGGTTCTATAGAAACAGAAGGCTGGCTCAGAATCAGAGAGTTTAATTTACAGTAAGAAAAAAAGACTGGCATGAAGTCAGTTTTAGTCAATGCACACAAATCCGCACATCTTCTTGACTTTTATGACTTCGGCCTTCTTTTGTGAGTACAGTACTTTGATTTGACATTTCAGAAAAGTGTCCTCCTTCATCATTGCTTCTCACCATGGAGATCTTCTGCCACTCCATCCCATAGAAAATCTATCGAGCATACCAACTTTGAAGTCCTCCAGATAGCTAATGATCAAAACAAACGAGTTCTTGCTCATCAGCAAGCCATCGACCGCTCTGCTGAAGATGCTCATTAAATTCAGAGCTGGTAAAAAGGATTTCTGAGAGAGACAACCTCATGGCTCCTCTTCGCCTCGTGCTGGTGCAGAGAAATGACAAGTGAAGAAGCCTCAGAGAGATGCTGAAAGACGGTTTGCTGGCAAGCCTCATCAGAGCAACAACAGATCATCTAGGGCGCAGCGAAAGCTCCGCTCAGGTAGTTAACGCTACACTGAAAGCAAACTTTGCTTTGTTTGGTTGAGTTTGTTTCACTTGCTGAAAGGCGGGAGAAGCTGCCAACACGGTCATACTCTGCTCAATCCATAGTTAGGTCCATCACACACTTCATCAGTGAATCAATATATGCCACACAGGCTCAAATGGACGGAAACAGACAACAAACACTGCTACTTCTATGGTCCACTACGACAGTGGCCTGGTCATCAGATGATAAATTGAAGTCATTCACTGCGTGGTGAGATGTCCTGCTCCTCTGTACCTTTGTGCTAATACTGATGACATCCTTCATAAATCATGTCATTTTTTATTGAGCAGTGAGAGCGAGAGAGAACATCGAAAAACCTGGTCACCAAGGGAGCACCGACTGTAGAAAGAAAGCAATTTAGGTGCCATTGAGGATGAAATGCATTTCACTTTCCATTGTCCTAAATGTGAAGCAGCCAGAGAGACAGATAAGAAAAAAATCCATATGCACTGTACACATCGCATCTTTTTCCATTTAGAATAAAAATCTCTAATGCTGAAGAGGTAAGACTCAATGTGTGGCAAGTGATAGATTCCTTCAACATACTATAACTCCAGAAAATAAGATGCCATATCATAGTTTATGCCTGTAATTAACTAAAGGAATGTTCTTTTTCCAAAACATCCTGTATGAAAATATGGACAACAACTGCCACATCAGTCAGCTAAGGACGCATCATTTCATTTGGTTAAGCTTCAGGGAAGAGTGAGGTAAAAATAAAGATAAAACATAGAGACATTATGCTACTTGCTGCTTTGCTTCTAAACATAAAAATCTGTCATCTTAAGGTGTTCAAACGGATGACTGCTGTGTTTTGTCAGCGAGGACGCTTCCACAGAAATTTAAGTGCCTTAAATGCACCTGTAATATTCATGCCTCTCTATTACAGACATAAAAATTCCTTCAGCCTCTTAAGCTGACCTCACTTCTTTCCATAAATACATTTGCTTTTGTGAGTCCTGTGAAATCCCACGGAGGATTTTCTATGCAACTGTGACCTGGAGGGAGAGTTTGGACATGAAGCTATTTCCAGTAAGCGAATATCGAGCTTCAGTACAATTTGATGTACTTCATTTCATGCATTGTTATACATAAACACTTTAACAGCGTTGTAGTGCTTCTGTTCCTCTGAAAAGAAAAAAGAAAAAGAAAAAAATTGCGATACTTATTCCACCACTGCCTATCTCCAAAAAACTTCAGGCAGGGCATGCAGTAATGGGGAAATAAGTCAAGTGTCTGGGTTTAAATCAGAAACCCTGCAGGAAAAGACACACACAGCTTTCTCATCCATTTAAACAGAAGCTCAACTTTCACTGCAATGCAAGGCAGAGTCATGTGACAAGGCTCTGAGTTGGGCAATTAAATAGACACAAACACAAATAAGCACTGTACTCCCACTGTTTACTTTGTGTCAAAGGGTGAGTGTAAATCTCTGTGCAGTTTTTGGGCATCTCAGAAGCCTTTACATGCATTAATGTGCTACTCACACCTTCTACGTTTTCACTGTCTCACTGGTACCTTAAACAACACGCCCCCACCAGCTACAGGGTTTTAATGCTTGGCTGTTTTCAGTCTGAATCTCGTTGCAATTGTAAGAGTAAAATGTAATTTGCAAAATTGTGAAAATTAAGCAAAATGGTTAAAAATATCAAATGCTGTATATTAAAAGGTATAAACTATGACAATGTAGCTTAAATAGGAAAAAATCTTAAGGGGTTTATAGAGTTTCAAAGTACAAATTTGGATTTTTTGTAACAGTTTTATTTCTCAGTTTTACTTTCTTCTATTTAAATTTTGAAGATCAAAGTCACTGTTATCCTCAGAGACACAGATCATCCAGTGTGCAGACTAGAAGGAAGTCTTGCATAACCAATCTGGCAACAATGTTTTTTTCCTGAAAAGACATTTGCAACAGAAAACTGAGCTGTTTAAAACTATAGTAAGATTACTAATTAAGAGCTAAAATGGCAGGAGCTTTGCATTTAAGATGCCAAGCTCTGCTTTTCTACATCCACATATTTTTGGCATTTATCTCATTGCTTTACTCTCCTCTTCATCCAACTAATCATATATTAGATAGGCTGGGAATCATTTCCTTTGTAACTGCAAATGGTGAAGCAGCTTCAAACATGTTCTGCAAGGGTCATATTTAAAGCCAAACCAAGATGCTTTTGTAACCTAAGCAAGTAGTCTTGACGTCTTAACAAAACAGAACACGAAACTCAATCAAACTACCACAGTAAACAACAAAACAAAACTTCAGTCTAAACTTCGTGGTCCCTGGAGCAGGCCAGTGGTTGAGTGGTTCAGGATGTGTACCACATGGGTGCAGATTCCATCACCAGTGAGTTCCTGGTCAATTCCCACGTGAACCTTTGCTACATGTCATTCCCCTGCTCTCTTTCCCCAGTTTTTCTGTCTGTCACTACTGCTTCTATCAAAAATAAAGACAAAATGTCAAAAACCAACGAACAAAACAAAATAATGGTCCCACACGAGACACAAATGCCAGTCTCCTTCGTGAAAGTCGGACTTAAGCCACATCCACCCCACCAGCCTCCCAGCACTGACTTTGTGGCTTTTTACTATACCAGGAGAGGTTATGTTTCCTTTAAAATGTAATTAAGAATGAGGTTTAGTTGTATAGAAGTATAAGCTGTTCTTAATGTTTGCATTTGGGGACATTGTGACGTTTCACGGCATTTCTCAAGCGCAACCCAGATGTCACCTTTCCAACTGTACTGTAGTTTTTTTGTTGTCTGTCCCTGCAACTCTCCATCCAGTTTCCCATGACCAGCTCCCTTTGCTGTCTGCCACAGGAACACACACATATACACACCTCTGATTTCATGTCTCATCACCCCCATGACCCAGATAGACCGGCAACAAATTCACACAGGCCAGAGAGAAAGAAAGAGAAACTGAAAGGTGACGGGAAGCAGACCGAATGAGGAGGACAGGAGGCCGACACTAAATGAGAGAAAGCAGAAAAGACAGCAAGACGCACTGGGGATGCTAAAGGCAAGACGAGAGGAGGAATGGGTAGGAACGCAGGGTGAAAAAAGGCAAGAGGGAGGAGGAATAGAGCTGGATAATGTAGCCGGTAAGTGATAGACTGAGCAGCGGGAGAGGTAGAGCGAGGTCAGATGGAGAGATGGATAGAAGGAGAGAAGAGCAGGAGGGGTGGAAGGGAAATTTGGGTCGACGAAGTGCAGCTGCATCGGGAGAGAGGCGAGATGAGGAGGGTAAAAAGGGGGAGAGACAGGAGGCAGGAAATCAGTTGAGCAGACAGAATGTAGAGTATGTGAAGAGAGGATAAATGGAGGGGGTGAAGATGAGAGAGAGGTAGAAAGAGAGGAGGATGAGGAGGAGGGGGATGAGGGGTAGCAGTCATCAGTATTCCAGCCTTGTACTCAGTTTCCAGCCAAGACAAATGAGAGCCAACATCAGGGAGGAAGTGGATCAGCTGAAATCACACCAACCTCTCCCTCTGTCACCCCGCTCCCCGTTCTCTATTTTTCTCCCTATCTCGCTGCCACCCCCCGCTGCCGAAAGAGAAAGAACCTTATAGCTGCAGTAGCTCATACTGTGGGGACCTTCCCAGACAAATACACACACGTACAGCACCATAAATAAACAGCGCTGTTGCGGCGTGTTACGTTCAACCTTTTCCCAGGTTATTTCAGCAGCGTCCTGCTTCGAGACAGTGAGAACATTGGTCTCCTCCCCCTGAAGGATTTATCTGAGGTGTCGTCAAGTCAGGATTTTTTTTATTGACATTATTTATTTATGAGTTTCAGAGCTGGGTAAGTCTCGAGGGGGAAAATATAAATTTGTGCACTGGAGTTTGTTAAATGTTGCCTAAACACACAACAGTTAGAAAGGGCTTAAATTAGATATTATGAAACTACTTACATTTTCTTATTCAAGCTGGATTATCTGATCACTGAGTAAATTAAAAAAAGATTACATATCTGATTATGCAACTTTGAACACACCACAAAAAGTCCCAAATAGGTATTGAGGTTCAATGCCATACTGTCCATACACTTTCCATACAGTATTGCCACACAGTATTGTTAACATTTTAGCTCATGTTTTTCCCCGATGAGCCCTTGGCTATATTCAGGGATATTTCACTACCTTTACTTTTAAGCTCTTATCTTGGTCAGTAGCCATGCATCCAGTATCCTTCAATTCAGAACACTCTAATCCACCCAGATCTTCCATCATTTGATATGATAATACTTGCATATAATTTGGTATTAGTCTCTATATTGGGGGGGAGAACAATTTCATATTATGAAATTGTTGTGTACGCACATGTATCTCAGCATAAAATGCTGGCATGAGAGATTTAGTTTAATAATTGTGTAGGGGAGATTGTCTGGCAACACCGGAGCTATGATGAAGGGATGCTGTATGACTCTGAAATTGGGCCTAATGGAAATAAATGTCTTTTTTTCACTAGAGTGTTTGCATAGAGAAGCCTAGTTAGAGTGGTGGCACAACAGGTAAACATTTGTCCCCACCAGCCATAAACAAGCCGCCTTCAGTGGTTACATTGCCTTGGTTATCCAAGATTCTTGTGTACAGGCGTCATACAGTACATGTGGTCGCCTTTTGACCACCACTTTTAAATCATTGCAGTGAAACTCACATCCACATCTGTGTTTATTTTCATACAAAATGATAATATTAGCCCCTATGCTGAAACAATGCTGTGATTTCAAAACCTGATTTCTCTTTGGGACACAGAGAAACAATTATGGAAAGGTTAGGTTCTGCTGTTTATTCTGATGTGCAGTAGGCAGACGTTATGAAACAATGAGTGCTTTGTGACTCATTGACCCAACAAGAAGAAGTGTGAAGAAGTTACTAAGATATTACTTTGCAGAGGTTTGATTCATCTTTGTAACATTATTACTTCAATATGTCCAATTATACATAATGAATAAAGCAACTTACATGATGTTAATATCTTTTTGAATAGATATGAATATGTCCAATGACAAGCTGATGAGTAGTTCAAGCAAGAGTAATGGGTAAGGAGCTACCCACACAGCTGTATGTAGGTTGTAACTATGATTAAATCTGATATAAATTCAAACTACTTTTTTCTTGCCAACACTTTATTGCACAGATAAGCAACCGGTATTGTTGGAAAGGTCAAGTCTTGCAGTTTCATCTGATATGTGCTACGGCTCGCTGCAACAAACACTTAAAGAAAGGATGTGAATTTGGATGCACAGTGCGTCTGCTGGACTGTCACGGTTAAGGGATGTTTGTAGCAACAGCATTGTTTAACAGGCAATATGAGGGTACATCCACATACTAAACCAAAACTTTATTCAACACAAGTATCCCATACACTACAATGTCTATGGCCTCACAACTTTCCCTTTAATATTTCACTGCTTTTAAATCATCCAACACTTAGCCCTGAAAAAGGATTTAACGTCAGGGTTCTTATGTGGGTCATAAATAAATAATGAGTGATGGTAACTGCACCAAAAAAAGATGACGACACACCATTATAGTAATGACCTCTACAGATCAGTGTTTTCTTGACATTCTGTGCAAATTCATAGGGAAAACCTGGACAAAGGTGCACCTGCAAGTCTGCAGAAACCTAACAGAAAGTTGTACTCAAATTAAAAACACATTGTTGAATTTGTTTGTCATATGGGCCTCAGCTGAGCTGAATGAAGGATGGAGAATACTGAGTATTTTCAGACACTGGTGCTGGTGTATCATTTGACTGTACAGTACAGAGGTATTCAATAACTACAGTTAGAGCTGTTGCAGTAACTTGGCATTAGTACTCCATTCACACCTGGTATATAATTAACTTGTTTGTTTTCTAGAGGAGAGTTAGATGAGAAAATCAGTAACACATGTCTATACAGTAATTATGTTAGCTTAGCATAAACACAGGTATCAAAAGAAAATGACTAGCCTGGATCTATCCTATTTTAGTTCAGTCTGTACACAAAGCGAAGGTTGAAATTGACAATTTGCTTTTGTATGGGGTGTTACATGCCAGACCTTCCTTATTTTATTTGAAAACAATCTGTGCAGACTGCATTTATATGTGACTGAAATGTGATGGTAATGCGAGCCAGATCGGATCAGCCCCAGATGCAGTGAGCCCTTCCAAATTGCATTCAGATTGCAGTGCATTCAGCACACAATTACAACTTCATTAGCATGTGTTTGCCTTATTCAGATACAGATCCAACATTAATAGCAGGTGAAATGTGTCCAAGTTAATACAGTAAATTACCCACAAGTGATGTGTTTCTTTTCCCTGAGACATTCCTGTTTTGTAGTACGCCTTATAGTTTGCAAAGAATAATTTAATTACAATCAAAGCTTCTACAAATAACTTCACATCCCAAAATCCAACATTTCTATCTCGTCTTTGCACAAATGCTGAAGCCAGCAGTGCAGCGATGCTAAATATACCCTGGAACACATGCTCTTTTTTTTTTTTCAAGCTTTGCTGATTGGAGGGTGTTAGAGAAAAACGAACTATGATCTTGATGACACCATATATCAACATAAGGCAGTCACATGCTCGGGGCCCTGCCACAGCCTTCTATCAGCTTTGAGTTATCCCTTCAGTGTAATCTCCCCCGTCCCCTTCTGAAAAGCACAAACAGCAGCACACACAGTAATGATTCCACCCACTCTCTCTCTCTCTCCTCTGCCTGCCCCCCCACTGGGTTTTCCTGCTCTGATTACTGTTTGTTCACACAAAAAACAAAACCCACTGTGAGAAGGATGTACAATTCTGACAGAAAATGAGGAGACACAGATTTATCCTCTCTCTCTCTCTCACTCACACACACACACACACACACACACACGCACACACACACACGCACGCACGCACGCACGCACGCACACACACACACGCACACACACACACACCTGTCCTGATACAAGAGGATCAAATGGTTATCAGAGCAACTCCACTAATCATCACAACAGACACAACATACCCCTCTGTTGCCCTTTTCGCTCTCATTAAAAGGAGGAGCCTTGATACTATTCCATATTTTCTGTCTTGTGAACAAATCCCATGAAAAGCAACAGTCAACTGATCCTACTAACAAGTTTTGTGTGTGCAGCCAAAGCTTGATATAAGCTAGCTCACTGATCTGCAACGTAGAGCTGTCTGAAAACTGTTAGAAACACATCGGTGACTCATACCTTTGCGCTGGGCGACAGGTTCCTTCATTACCTTGAGCGTGGCTACTGTCGCTTTGGTTGTTCTGAATCAGTGTCGCCAACAACTGACCTGATTTCCAGACCTCTGAATCGCTGCCCACATGTCAGCATTTCATACTCAGACTGTGCTGCAGTCACTGACAGACGAAGAAATGGTCAACTGATCTGAGTTGTGTTTCTGGGATTATTAATGTTGATGAGATCTTTCTCGACAGTTACCTGCCTGCAATCATTTAGGAAACACGGCTACAAAAACATAACCTGCTTCTACAGCTAATAAAATACCTCTCAGACCAGCGAATCAGCAAACATGACAACAAAACAATGTCAGGCTGAATGACTGAAGTGAAACAAAAGCCCTTTTCCACCACAGGATAGTAACATTGCTGCTTCATCGGTCTGGTAAAGTGATGGCATTCTGTCATTCTGACACTTTTCTCTTAATGGTCCTCATGGCTTCATTCAGACATAAAAACTACAGTGAAGGAGAAAACCAGTCAGTACAGAAGGTTTGGGCAGTACATCAAGTGATGTATAATACACAACAATGTACTATTACACAAGACACTAAATTGTCCAAATAATATCCTTGTTTACTTTAGATGATAATCTAACCGCCAACAGTTAAATAAAAACATCCAAACAGCTGTGATGGAGTTCAGGACGACCAACAAATGATTTAACTGCCGCTAATAAACTGTGACTGTGTGACAGCTCATCTGTCTCACGTGAAGAAAAGTACAGTTTTACTTGCTGTTTGAGCTTGATTGATCCTGTCTCCATGTCAGGTAAAACTTAGAATTATAAGTTATTAACAAAGTTGTTCCTGTTGCACTGCACACATTTCCTGTCGTTGGAGACAATCATATGAACCCTGCTGCTGTCTGATGCTGCAAAAGTTTAATGAACTCAGAGGAAAGATTCCTACAAACATCCAGAAGCAACAAATTACACCTCAGCTCTTGTTGAGCTGACCTTTATTATTGGTGAGTCTCGGTATTCTGACCAGTTCTGCCCTTATTGCAGAAGTTTATTTTATGGACATTACAGTTTGTATCTTAGCATGTGTCTACACATATATTACGGTCTTCTGCTCAGGATATAGCCAAGGATGTGAAATCGTGGCATTAAGTGAATGAAAAGGGTGTTGTGTGATTTTGAAATACAAACTGTGACTTTAGCTCTCTGTGGGATTTGTTTGGATCAATAATGGTGCTGAAATGTAGAAAAGACATTCACTGAAACACTTCACACAACTCAAAGTGTCACTTGTGCATGCTTGTCCATTAATGTGACAATAAACACGTTTGACTGTGTGAAGTGAGGAACATACAGAGTCTCTAAACTGTCCTGCTGCCTTAAAAGCTCATAAGCATACCAAATTTGTATTAATCTGCAGCTTCAAAAAAATAGATCACAGTGCCCAGCTACTTAAGCTTCAAAAATAAATCAAACTGCACGCAATATTTATTACATTCTTAGACATTTCCACATCTTCACTGGAGAAAAATAATTCCGCTGAGCACCACAGACAAGGTAAGGAAGGTGTAAAGTGTTGAGAGACAGGCCAACACATTATTAGTTTCTATCTTTTCATGGAGTTTGTGGTTAACAAGAAAAATATACTATAACACCGGTCTTATTTTTAGCCATGCCTGGAGCTATGCTGCCGGCATGTCGGTGTAAGTATGACGTTTGGTGGATCAGTCCACAACTTTGGTTCAGACTAAAATATCTAGACATCGACTAGACGGCTTGCCATGAGATTTTGCACAGATTCAGTGATCTGTCGACTTTTTTGGCAGCACCCCCATCTACCAGGGAAATATTTCTGGATTGTGATGAAATACCTTCTGTAATGCTTGGATGAAGGATGAATTACAGCAATTAGGTCATTGTTAACTTTACAGTTCTATTTTTCATTACATTGATAAATATGGTAGTCAGTACACTTGCTGAACATCAGTAGGTTCGATCTGCTACTGTGATGGAGTTAGCGTGTTGGTGTGTGTATTTATCTCTGAGCATCACTGTACAACTTCACACAGATGGTTCTTACTGTAGTTTAAATACTTTGTTTGAAAACTTTAAACTTAAGATGAGATGTCCTGCTCTTATTCTTTCGTTCTGCTCTTTTTCTCTTGCTGTCTCCGGTTCCATTTTACAGACTGACATAATCTTAAATCCCAAAAATAACATTTTTAATTAAGCAATATGCCTGCAGGAAATTGGCATGTATTTCTTCAAATCAGCCTCTAAGCATTTATTTAAGGCTCTATATTTAGACAGTAATTAAAGCATTGCAGCAGCGTGCTGCAGAGAACAACAACTCCATGGTTATTACAGCCCTCTGTATTGTCCTCATTGCTTGTTCCTTTCTTTCTCTTCTGAAACAAACTGCGCACACAAACACATTTACACATGTACACGTCTGAATGGAGTAATAACGGGAATGAGATGGAGGCAGCCAATTGTCTCCATCCTGTATCTTATTTGTACCAGCGCAGATGAGCAATCGAACAGAAATTAAATGAAGGGGAAAAAAAGGAGAGGAACGAAGCAGCAGCCAAAAAAAAGTGTTGTTAAGTTGAATTTAAAATGCTCTGAAGAGGATAAGCAAGTAGGGCACTCAAGAGAGGAGGAGAAAGAGGAGGAGGAGAGGAGAGAATGGGTGGAGAGGAGAGGAACAGGATGGGGAATTGATAAATAGATCATTGTATGCAAGGAGCTGCTCTGCCTCTTCTCTCCATCTTTCCCACGTCTCCAACTACCCCCTCCACCCCCCTGACACCAGATAAACTGAATTCCTAACTCATCTGTTTATTGTAAATGAGCCTAAATAAGGCCAGAACACAGAGGATTCACACAAACACAAAGGACACACACACACACACACACACACACACAAAGAGAGAGTGAGTGAACAGTTGTACTGTATAACGTCTTTTACTGTTTCACGCCTTGTTTGTCCTGTCTTTTCGTTGTTGAGCGTCCTCTGCAAATGAGCGTCTGTGTGCGTTTACCCAAGGTTTTGACAGGACTCATGGCTAAACTCTTAACAGCACAACACACACACAGATACCCACTAGGCTCAGAAGCTCCTCTGACATCCTGTTCTTCTAATGGAGGAGGCAGCCCGGTGCACAATTGGAGACGAAAAAATCCGTGTGACAGTGCAACACAACCTCAACTGATCTAATAGACAAACATGATGTGAACACACTGTGGCTCTAATGACTTGTAGCACTCATGAAAACACAAGACACGGAGAGGGGAGGATGCAGAAGGCCGAAAGGTAACTTGGAGATTTTTTTTCCCTTCATCTCTGTTATCAGAAATTGCTCAGCAACTTTTTCCCATTTGTAGGCGTCCTTGAACACATCTGAAAAGCCTCTGTGGGGAATCTTTAACCAGCCAGCTGTTGGTCTGTATGTTACTATTCACGCCGTGGCTGCTGCAGCTCCTGCATGATTCATGGAGTACGTTCACATTTTGATAGGTAAAATAAGCAGTAGTAAGGCAGGAATGTTGCTTTGTTTTTTTGTTTTTTTCCCTGTTTGTGGAGAGGTGCAAAATCTTCCCAACAAAGCTCAAAGGTGGTAAAAGCGAGAAAAAGTCAATGTGAAGGAAAATAAAAAAAGAAAAACAGACCTCTGATATTCCAGCTCAGTCTCTCTTTGATGATTTTTCTTCTCACTGGTTCTCAAACGGGGGGCGCCAGGAGCATTCAGCCACTGCAGGGGTGATGCATGAACATGGGAAAAACAAGTGAATGAATACGATTTATGTACGGAAGATAAACAAACGATGCTGTTGGGCTGAGTTGAATCATCTTTTTTATTTTTTATACCAAAATTCAACTGGTCTAGTTTATTGCTTCTTCAATATTTTCAATTTTTGATTAATCAGTTTATGTGGAATGAGGGGTTTAGCTTTGTAACTCTCACAGGCCCAGTGAAAATCTGCTCCTGTATTTTGGATACCATCCCACCATTTTCAAGCCTTACAATTCAAATGATGTAAACTTTTTAAATAATATATTGTTTAATAATGAATAAAGCAATCAATCCAGGAGTAAGAGCTTGGTTTGTATTGCCAACATAAGTCTGACTCATTCCCAGTTGATGTTGGACTCAGGGAAGCCCTTTGTCACTAAATCTGTTCATAACTTTCAGGGACAGAGTTTCTCGGCACAGCCAAAGGGTGGACGGTGACACAGCTCTGTTGGCTTCATCAAGCGGTGACCTCCAGTTTGCACCGGTGGCAGTTTGCAGCCAAGTGCAAAGTGGTTGAGATGAGAATAAAATCTCCAAGTTCTCCGGTTGAAAAACAGCGGATTTCCCGCTCCGGGTTGGGGATGAGCTGTTGCCTCAAGTGGAGGAGTTCAAGCACCTATGGGTCCGTAAGTGACGCAAGAATAGAGCCGGAGATTGATAGATGGATTGAAGCGACGCCTGCAGTGAAGTGGATGCTGCACCGGTTTGTGGTAGAGTGAGAGCCGAGCCAAAAGGTGAAACTCTCGATTTACCGGTCAATCTGTGTTCCTACCTTCACCTATGGCCATAATCTGTGAGACCAAGAGAATGAGATCAGGGATAAAAGCAGCTGCCTCTCAGACGCCACCCACACAAGCTGTTTGGATCATCAACAGGGAGGAGACCCGGGGGCAGACCCGGGATACGCTGCAGAGATTATGTCTCTCGGCTGGCTTGGGAACGCCTCGGTGTCCCCCTGGAGGAGCAGGAGGAGGCGACGAGAGAGGGATGTCTGTGCAGCCCTGCTCATGCTGCTGCCCCCGTGATTCCAGATAGGTGGTAGAAAATGGATGGATGAAATAAATAAATGCACCTCAATGCAGCGCTTTCTGTCACATACAGGAGCTTTTGCATGTTGAATGTCTGCCCACTGTTCCCCGTTAGGGTCCCAAAAACAAGCGCTTCACAGCTTTTGGTGTTTTTTATTTTTTATTTTAAGAATTTGATGAAGGTTGTGGTGTTATTTTTTCTCATCACTCAATTAGCTAATAGGGCCAATGAAAAACACAGAACACGTTTATTTGTGAATTCCAACTCCATGGTTATTAAAAAGTCTAGATGTGCTCCAAATTCAACATCAAAATTAACAGTAAATAAAATTGAAAGTTTGTGGACAATTTAAAAAAAAAAAAAAAAAAAACAGAACATACTTATTTTATTATGTTTGATCGTAAATGGGAAACAAACTGGAGCCTCCCTCATGAAAGTCTGATGTTCTTTTGACTCATCTCTCCCACCAGACTTCCTCTTTACAGACTTTGTTGCTCTCTAGCATCATCTGACTTCCTCCTTTGCTCCTGTTGTATTTACTATAGCTGCTAAAGGTCTTTGTTACATAAACTTGAAAATATGCAGTAAACAGTTTTGGGGAAATGATTGATGCCATCGTTTTTGTAGGACAAACGCCATAAGTTGTATATATTGATATAATCTTTCTTACAATGTATTGACGGTTCTTGTGAAACTCATTACGTTATATCACACTAGTCTGGCTCAGGGCAACATAGCAGTGTGGTTAGCATTGCTGCCTCACAACAAGAAGGTTTAGCTTGAATGGAGCCTTTCTGTGCAGAGTTTGCATCTTCTTCCAGAGCCTGCAGGGTTTTCTGCTTCCTCCCACCACACAAAGACATGCATGGTGGGTTAACTGGTGATTTTAAATTACCCCCAGGTGTGAGTGTGATCATGCATGGTTGTCGGTCTCATTGTGTCATCCCTGTGACGGACTGGCAACCTGTCCAGAGTGTATCCCGCCTCTCTCCAGCCCTTAACAGACTCTCTACAGGATAAAACAGCTAGAACTAATCTATGCCTAGATCTTTACAGTAGTAGTGGTAAAACTATTTGTACTAGTTTAGTCTGATATTTTGAGATATGGTGCCAGATTGCATTTTTTCATGTTTTTTTTTCATTTTTAACGAAAGTGAAAGTATGATTCAACACCCCTCCCTACCGCAATCATTTTCATTCATTTCCTTATACAGGATGATTTCTGCTCAATCTTCTGGTTCAGCAGAGTCTGTATTTTTAGCACCACCTGTTCTCTGCGTTCATGTTCCTCTGCAGTTTATTTGCAGCTGTGCCGCAGAATGCTGTTACAGAGAGGGGTCCAATATGCAGCAAGCAGATGACACGTTCTCAAGGTCTATAATAGAAAACTGATTAGACCTGTATAATCTATCTGACATGAATAGAGAAGTTTCTAGGAGTAGAATCTACGACAAAAGGCGCTGTCAATAATATTCCTGTGAGTAATTTAGCTGAGTCCATCCAGTACTACTTCACCATCTTCATTTTTACTGTCTCCTGTCCTGAAAGGAGTTATTGGTACAGATAATGGATAAATAAGCTCAGAATGGGCTCAGAATGACTTTGATTCCCTGTCTTGTCAAAAGATATCTAGACGTCGGAGTAAAAGCTGGTATGAACATGAAGTGAACGAACCGAAAGGTTTAGGTCTTTTAGTTGTATGCTTTCAATGCTGTTGGAACAGAGGACACATGCAAGGTATCTAAAAAATATATTTTTAAATCAGTACTTACTAAAATGCTTAGTTTGTGTCTTGTGTTCCAAATGGTTACATTGTTATTAGCATCATTGTTGTTTTTACCATTATTTTCACACTATGTGTAAAGTACGCTATGTTTTATACACATTAAATCCATACATTGCGATCTGTTGGTGCTCCATGTTTGTTCAAGGACACATAGACAGAAGGGAGAAGCAATCCATCACCAAGCTTGTATTTTTGCATTTAATGGCCAAACCTGTTCAACCAACTGAGCTACAGCTGCCCCATTGTTATATTAATGACAGGCACCTGCAATGTCAGCCCTCTGTGGCATTTACACAAGCTTGCCGAGATAAAAGCAACTGTTCCTGCACATATGGAAGAGAAAGGCTTTTGTTTATTTATTGGTTTGGCAGTTTTAATTTATGATCTGAGTAGACACACACACGACTTTAGACTCAGTGATTCTTTTTGTTTAAAAACAACCTGACAAACAGTTTTGACATTCAGAAATTTCATTGTATTTTTCACCTCCTTTTTCCTGATTTTGTGTTCAGCTGTTCAAATGTCTACAACAACGATTTTACCTTAATATGTAGATTTTCTTCCACTTTATACTTATCATCCACTACTGATCAGAAGGATATATTTATTTTAGGACATACAGTAAAAAGATAGGATGTATAAAAGATTCTTACAGACTTAACTACACAATGTGATGTTAAATTATACATGTACCAGGTGCTATGAGGATGTTGACACAGGCAGGTTTATTGGGCTCCCTAAAGTAAAAAGACTTTGTTTACTGTGTGTGATTTATTGCTAGATCTCTGAAGAGAAACTGCTGTTCTCATTTTTTTTCTCTCTCATCTTGAGGAGAAATGTATTTTCTGCTAAATTACATTTGTACATTTCAAATCAACATAGCTTTGCCATTTATTTTATTGCTTTACTGTCCCTCCTTTTCATCCTACCATCATATATTAGAGGAGGCAGGACTCATCACCATGGTAACGCAGAAGATGGAGGACAAGCTTCAAATGTGTTGTGAAAGGGTTGTATCTGAACCCAAACTGTGACATTTTTAAGTCATTTTGGGGCCTAAATTTAACTAAACAACAAGTGAAAATGAAATCTAAGAATAGTTTCCCACATGGGAGATGAATCCGAGTCTACTGAGTGAAACTCATTCTGAGTTGTGCCTCCATCCTGCCCTCTTTGTTGCTTTTCCAAAACTGAAAGTCTTTCTTCCGTCACAGTCTTTTGGTGAAAAATAATGTCTTGTTTTCCAAATGTAAATAAGAATGCAGTTTAGTTGTAGAAATACATCATTTTGGCGGTACAGGGTTGTGATTTACTAACGTGCTTCATTTCTGATAAGTTCTTTCACATTATTGAATATTATAACCTTTGGTGTGTCCGATTTTATTTGTAGAGCACTGAGTGGAGGATAATGTTATTTTCTGCAATGTAATAAAAGAAGCTGTGTTAGTGCTTATGTTTGACAAATGTATCATCACTGTATTTTTGTCCTGTAAGCCTGTGTTGGCTCCCGTATGCAACTAGAAATCTCTACTGTGAATAATCACAGCATTAAAATTCTACCTCTTAACCCCTGTTTTGTCCTGTGGGTCAAATTGAACTGTTTTAAAGTTTGAAAATGCGGGGGGGAAAAATGCACAATTAAACTTCTGATGTCCACATTTTCAACATTTTTGGGAAATTTTCAAATATTTTTTGTGGGAAAAACAGGAATGTTAAATAAAAATGTTTCTTAAGAACATTCACATTTTTTGTGAATGTTTTTAAAGAAAACATTAGAAGTTTACTGATATATATGTAACCACTTTAGATATTTTAAGGATTTTTTGGGGTAGATTTTTCCCCATTTTTTGAAAATGAAAAATTGTCGATAAATTTTGGGGGATTTTTTGAGTAAAACTTTTAAGTAAAACTTTTAAGGGAAAGTTTTTTCAAACAAGGAAACAATTTTTTTTGGTGCCCGTAAATGAAGACAACGGGAAGGTTAGGCAGCTCTAATGATGAACCTATAATATAACAATATTAAAGTTATAATGGTCAACACAATACTTTTACTTTACTTCAGATTTTCACTTGTAACACATTGTTGTAATATTGTGATGTGTCAATTTATCATATTTATACACATTTACAGAATTTCAGAAACTGCACCAGTGATACAAATAAGTATCTTAGCAATAAGTATCTGTTTTCTTTTTTTTTTATGAACACTTCAGTCACATCATTAACTAAGAGTTCCTCGATTAAGTCGTCCCTGCTGGGAGGCATGTAAGATGTGCTAAGCTGGGTTCCCCCTCGTTGTTATTCAGCTGCTTATTAAAAGGCCAATTTCAATTTAAGACTCCACCTGTTACTCTTTGATCACTTCAGTCTGCACTTATAAACATGGAACAAAATCTCACTTATCCAGAACAGACAGGAGGAGGCCACACTCCCCAAAGAGTTCATAGTCTTGTTCTTGGTTTCTCATGCTGATCTCTGTTCACGTCTCTCCCGGATCTGTCGACTCGCATTATCTTACTAATATTTCAGAGTCTGTTTCCTCACATAAAACAGCAGGGATTCATTTAGTGGTAAACTGCTCTGAAAGTACAAAAAGCTAGAAAGTAAAAAAATATATATAAACAGTCCTAATCAGTATAGGATCTCTGATATTAGTGCTATGGATTTTCATTTCTCTCAGCTGCAATATCATTGTAAAATGTATATACTGCACTTGCTACTGGTGCACTGTCACATAAAATGAACCGTGCAGCGGTTTCAGTCAATACCAATGACTTACAAATTATTTTGCATGCTGGGAAGCCATGATGAGTGCTGACATTTCTCGCTTTTGAAACACCTGCAGTCACACGAACACATTTACTGCCTTCGAAAACCTTTTCAAAGATGGAGAAAAGTGTGCGTTAAAAGCCGTTCACCGTTGCTGCGTCACATTTTATTCTCCAAGCCATGAAAAGCGAACAACCTATTTTATTTCCCACAGACCTGTGGACGCTGCTGCACTTGGCTAGCAGCTGGTAATTGCTGATAACAGTCATAAATTACATAATACACTTTTAAACGTCCGGTGAAGGAAAGTGGGAGCAGATAAAACATCTGAGCAGAGACAATAAAATACACAGACACATAACTCAGCTAGAAATATTTAGTGAACGAACTCCAATCACACAGCACAAAAAAACAGCTACCTGTTGTGGTTGACGGTGATAATAAAGTCCATTCAAAGCAGCAGGGAACTAGAAGTAGCAATTTCACGCCATGTTTGCATTTTAAACAGTATCACACTTAGCGACATGAAACACAGGCCTGTAATAGAGAACACATTGTGACACATCGCAGTAGGAGAAGTCCTGGTTTGTTCATAGCAGCTCAGTATTACATTGTCAAGGCTCACTAGGATGCTTGAACGGAACAGAGCCACTGTTCATGCTATTAATAACAGTAACTGTTCTTTTCCTGCAATGACAAATCAAAATGGCTGTTGTGAGTGCCTCTTTCATGCAGACTTCAACCCTGCAACTCTACAATAAACCACTGTGTTGGTTTATCAGCATCACTTTCCTCAGAAAATACAGTAAATCCTCCACTAGATAGTGGTGCTAATCACAGATGTAGGAATGACGGCATTTTTAGAAGACTGTGATGCATTCAGGTGTCACCATATGCAGTTTAGTTTTAGTTGATGGTGTAGAAATTAAATGGCCGGTAAATGAAAGAGTCAAGACGCTCTACAAGCAGAGAAACATCTGGAAATGTCGACACGGAAGTCAAGTTCAACCTTCTATGTTCAGATTAAACGCAAAGCAAATTTGTACCACGTCTAAATTAATGGAAAGATTTCAGTGGGTGTGAGTTCAGTCTAGGCAGTGCAGCTGGGTAGAAGTGGTGCCCACAGACACCGAACATGTCTCAGCTTAAGCAAACAGCATGACTCAACTATCAGTGAACGCAGAGAGACAGGAGAGTTCCTGCTAAGTTCTGGGGTCAGTCTGAGACTGAGCAGTCACACAAACACACAGTGAATGGAGGCACACAAATGGCTGGCTGGTACATGAACATGATGTTGACAGCCAACAGCCACAGCTAATATCTGCACAGATAATACAGACAACAGCTCGACTGGTACTGGATTTTTGGAGGCAACGCTGATGCACATTTGTAGTGAGTAAAAAAAAAAAAAAATATATATATATATATATATATATATATATATATATATATATATATATATATATATATATATTAGGGCTGGGACTTTAACGTGTTGATTTTGATTAATTAATTACCACGAAAATAATGCGTTAAAAATAATAGCGCAATTAATTGCAGCCTCCTCAGTTCCCTCATTTCTGGCACACTGGTAACTCTGATGAACACTCCAGCCCAGTAGGTGGCGGTAATGAACCTAAAGTCTGTTTGTAGCCATGAAGAAGAAGCACAGGAAGCACTGACTGAAGTCAGGCACTGGTGAACAGTGAAAGAAGACGAGATTGCAGAACTTTTCCTTTTAAAAATCTTCCCGATGGCAGCTTGGATAAAAGCCTGGTTGTGTGCAAATTGTACAACAAAGAGTTTTCTGAACACTGCGTCACTTCAAGCCGACGGCATCACCTCAATGTAAAACATGTTGCTGTTAGCACCGGAGCTAACGTTAGCTACGAGTCATGCTAACGGCTAACGGTGTAGCCATCCCATAATAGACCACTTTTCTAGACAGAGCTTGAGTTTACAGAAAGTCTTAAAATGTTGAATAAAATCGCTATAAAAGCACTTAGATTTGCAGTAATCTGTGAATGTAGCAGACAGATGAAAAATGCAGATAAATAGACCCAGAAAAGATGAAAACAGAATGAATCTCTGGATTTTCAACTTTCTGAAGCTCCTTGAACTACTTATGCTGATTTTATGTGCCATACAGTGGAAAAAACAACTAAATTCAGGCTTAAGTCATCAAAATCACTTTTTTCTATATGTCCCATTTTCCTTTATTTAAAATTAATTTTAAATTATAAACACGTATATGTCTATTCATTCATTCAACTGTCAACCACAATTTTATTTGAATTGAAAAACTTCACTTATTGTGTCAAATATTGCTATTTGACAAAACTGCAAATTGCGATTAATTAATTACAAAGCCTGCAATTAATTAGATTAAAATTTTTAATCGCGTCCCACCACTAATATATATATATATATATATATATTACAAAAAAATCAACCACAATCCAGTGAAATTTGCTGAATTTTGTTTGATTTTTTTGTGAATGTTCTTAGGAAACATTTTTAACATTTCTTTTTTTCCACAAAAAAATGTTCAAAGATTTCCCAAAAATGTTGAAAATGTGGACATCATAAATGCACTGTAAAAATATTTTTTTTCCACATTTTCAAACTTTAAAACGGGTCAGTTTTGACCCGCAGAACAACACGAGGGTTAACTCAGCACCACCATGTTCCTCTTTAGTAAAAACACTGTAAAATAAATTGCATCATATAACCATTTTAAACTTTAATTGTTTTTAACCATTCACTGTTATTAAGATTGAGGTTAGTTATAGATATTCCCTTCTTTGTTAAATTAAAGATAAAAACTTGTAAAATCACATGAAACATATTAATCTACAAATTAACTGTAAATAAACAGGATAAAAATAAATTAATTTGTAATTTGTATTTTTTTATAACATCTGACCTAAATAAAACACTGTTATTTTTAACTGTATTTTAATCAGAAAAAAAATTGTTAAACAGATTTTTGCCGTTAATTAAAAGAAAAATTATGTTTATGAAGGACTGACAAAAGGTAAATAACTTTTCAAACTGTTACAGATAATATCTAGTGCAGTCACTAAAAATGTATTTATATTTTGACTGTAAAATGAAAAAAAACATATATAAAAAAGACTGCATATAATGTCCACACCTAAATGTGTATTTTTATAAAAGGTAATTTGTTCTTTTACAAAGTGTGACCATACAATACACAATCTTACTGCACTTAAATCACCAAAAAATATCATTATTATTTCAGTTATTTGCCATTATTGTGATGTGACAGTATTCAACCATTTTTAACATATTTTTTACTTTATTGACTGTTTTTTACAGTGCAGTCTCTGCTACATGTGCTACCATCAGTGCTGAGAGTTTTTGAAACACTGGAGTTCAAGTTGGTCTGATGGAAAAACTATGTGATGATGCACATATACGGCTGTAAACAGAACTTTACATACACTTGTAAAGATCATATATGTATCATCCTGCAACTCTTAATTTTCTGTGATGGAATCATTGAAACACGTGTCTTCTTTAGTGTGTCTGTGATCAGCCAATATTTCTTAGGCCCTGATACAGACACACAACAACAGATAAAATAAATGTAATTAATCATTAAAACTCAATTTAGAAGGACTATGAAAATTTGATTCAATCTTTTATCTTTTTAAAGCATATATTTATAAGTGGTAACATGCTCAGTGGCATCTCTGCATGTTAGAAGAGAAATCTGCACCTCAGATTCTGCTGTAACATGTTTTAAATCACCATATTAGGCACAAGAAACCTTAAGAGCTTAAAACACTTGTTGGATGCTACAAATGTCATGGCAACCACTAAGTATAGTACCTGTTTTACTCTGCATCGGGCTCCATCTACTTTCTATGTAAGAGCTTCAAACACTCTTTTTTGATGAACTAATAGTGGGTCTTTCAGGGGAGAGACGGCACGTCGTACAGATGATGGAAGAAGACAGTGAGTTAGAGGAGATCAGGATGAAATATGGCCGTGCTGTGCACAGGTCTTTTGAGTATGATTACCATTTAAGCTCCAGGCTAAAGAATCGTACAGTATGTGGATTTTTGAGTGGCCCACGTGCTGTCCTAATGAGTCTGAATTCATTTCGTTTTTCATCAAAACGTACAAGCTGTGCTGCATGGTAACTGAGTGTACACAACTGTACAGCTCGCAGTCTTCAGAGGCTAAAATTTGCCAACGTCTGTCAGCTCAGAATGTAAATTGGATTGATGTGGTTTGTTGTCATGAGCATTTAAATGAGTAACTCATATTTTTGTACACTCTCAAGTGAACACAGAGTGACGAGCAGACAGTGTTTAGAGTCTGAGCGGCGGGTGAATCATATGAAGCTGTTGAAGTGGGTTGTGTTCATTAAAATTCTAAGAATAGGATGCTGGTGTCGGGTGGCTGGTTGGGTCACGTGACCATTTATTCCCCTAAAGGACTGTAAATGGAAAGAATCGGAACAGCACTTATGCTATAAACTCGTCTGCTAATAGCAATTACATTTTATGAAGAGGAAACAGTTTGTATCATGTTCTTGCCTTCAGCATTCCCACTTATTTCTTCATGAGTACACACATAGCAAAAGACCAGCAGATACATGCTGTCCGCTAATTTAAACTGCTGCAGTGGAGATCAAAGTTGTGCTGCGACAGAAAGTGCCACTGCATTAAAATGTGCAACCTCCTCATTCATTTCAATGATTTGTTGTGTGTGGTGAAGTAGAAAAATACGCAGGGTTGTCAAGGCAAAAAGAAATCCATTAAAATTCCTCAAAATCATAGTGACTTATTTTACGTCACGCATGGATACTTTCAGGTAGTAATTGATTCTTTGTTTGTTCATGATAAATAGATTTGTTTCATTTCTTATGGATGGCTTTTGACTTTGACTCTTTTGAAGTAAGAAAATGTGAATCATTTTCTGTGCATTTCTGTATTTTCCCACACTGGGTTATATATAGAGCCATAATGGAACAGTGACTTGTATTTCAACTACACAGCAGGTGATCTAAAGCAGTACGCCAAAATCTACAAAGCCTTCTGTAATGCTGCTTTCTAATCCCAGCACACATGCAAGCCTGTAAACGCATGTTACATTCAGTTCTGTTACTTTTAGATGTTTAGATGTGGATCAAATGCATAATCAGTTTTGCCATTAACACAATTAGAAGCAAAGTTGTTTATTAATATTGTAACTATGAGGAGGAAGGGTCAGTTAACTTGACAAATTACTTATTTTGTAGCCCAAATTGTGCCGTTTTCCAATTGGAATCCGAAGTGAACATGTGTCCAGTCCTAAGGGATGTTACAGTCATCTTATCTGTCATGCCATTTCTGGGAGTGACAACCTAGAGATAGGGCTCAGCCATTTGGGTAAAATATCTAACAGTGATTTTTATGACAGGTATATTGTGATTTGATTTGCGATACAATTTATCAAAGTCAAGCTTCAGCTCAATATTCACTGTGAAGCAGATTTAAAACACGATGGAGCATTACCACATGAGATACCATCAAATGTGCGACTGTGACACAAGGGGGATGATGTGAATTGGTAAAACTACAGTGTAAACCCTGGGTCAAACTCACTGCTAAAGGAATATTCAAAATTGCATCATTGGTTCATTGCATTGTTTTAAAGTGCCATTTTGATCTGAAATCAGATCAGTGTTCAGCTCTGTCTGCAGATAACCAGTCATCCTTACTTTGGATTTGAAAGTGAAGCACAGCTGTGATGATGCAAGCAGCTGCTTCCTGAATCAGAAGAACTCCCAGGACTTGAATAAGGAAAACAATGAAAATACATCACATTTGAAATACTTTTTCTTTTGTGTGCTTGTATAACAGGAGAAAATCACTGCTCAGTCACAGATGAGCATATAAATGACACGCTCAATGCTACACGTTTTTAAGCTTCAAAGCAAGAAACCTGCGACTAAACGTCGACTTAATGTGTGACGAGGAGAGGGACACAATCATCCTCATGTGCATTTGCAAAGCCTAAAGCACAGATTTGTTGCATTACGATTAATCGATAATTTTATCAATCTTGGAAAATTGGGGGGGTATTACTACCTTTACTCACTGTTCCAGGAGGATAAAAAGAGTTATCATGACATCCTGAAGCCACTCCGGAGCTAATGAAGGACTGGGTACAAGTTTTCCAACTTCATAAGCACGGCATCTGAGCATATGAGTCAGGAAAAACATAAATTGTTAAAAACTTCGACTGAAGTATTTAAAAACGATCAGCTGGTGAATTATTGAGAAGGTTCCCATACAAAAGAGAGATTTTGAGAGATACTGTACGTTTAAGTGGAGGACTCTGTGTGTGTGTGTGTGTGTGTGTGTGTGTGTGTGTGTGTGTGTGTGTGTGTGTGTCCATGCACATATACTTGATAAAAGTCTCCAGTACCTGTAGAGGTGAGGAGATGCATGCTGGGATTTTTGGATCGTTAGTCTTTTAAACACATACATTCTTTCACACACACACACACACACACGTATATACATAAACACACTGCTGCACCTTCACTGGTTCCATTTCAAGCCATTCAATAATTCAGTGACTCATCTTATAAATATGCATGCTCAATTTGTGAAATACGGAGTGTGTGTGTGCGTCTGTGATGTGATGTGAGTCTGTGTTTGAAAGAGAGATCCATCTGGTTCTAAGTACCGTCTTCTGAACAATATGGCAAGTGAGAACGGAGAGCCTGCCATTATACAGCCACATAGACACACACACTGTGTGCCTATGTGCGTCTAAACAGCTACAGTTAAACAGCTGAGTCAGGTTAGTGCTCTCACCCTGCTTAGCATGACATGACCACTGGGCAAAAGGTCGAGGCCAGTCAGCTAAATGTGTGTAAATGAGAGTGAGACAAAGCAGGATCACATCAGATCATAGAGGTAACTCACATCTGACTGCAGCTTAGCAGAATATCCGCCTCATTTAGTGGATTGTTTGATGGTAAATGTTCTTTTCTTATTGAAGCTTCAAGTGCCTTCATCCGCTTAAAATGCACATCGTCCTGTTAAGATAGTTAATTATTAATAATGACATGAAATATGTTGGCTGTCACCTGTTTAAACAGTTGTACATGTTGTTGGATGTTACATTTTGGGAGCTTCATCCATGTTAAGGGTCAATTAAATCGAGCTATATACCTTTTGACTGTTGTTTTCTCAGCCTGTCTGTCTCAGTCTTTAGGAAAATTTAGACTATGTTGAATTTCCTTTTTAATGAGTTATTGCAATTCAGTTTTATGCATATAGCACCAAGTGACAATTGAAGTCATCTTAAGGTCAAGACCTTACAGTATTATATCATAGAGACAAACCTCACAAATCCAGTGGTTCTCTTTGAGCAAGGTCTTAACAACAGTGGGAAGGAAAAACTGCCTTTATACAACAAGAAACCACTGACAGAAGCAGGATCAGGGGGTTTATTTTCTGGGCTGTAACTTGTATTATCCTTTCTTATAACTGGTAAGAGGTTTTTCAGGTGATTAGTTGAATAATTGAAAGTCTAATATCACTAAATGTTATTAAACAACTGAAAACTTTAATGACAGATTTCATTGGTAAGAGACATATAATGTCTGTAATTATCATATAACCCACTTACATTTCATAGACATAATGTCTTAAATATGGTTTCATGTTTAGTTCATCATTAACATACTTTTTAAAAAAATATTTAAATGTCATGGATCATACTTTTCTGTAAAAGTAAAGCTATTAGTCATTTTTTCCCTTGTTCTATAAAGTTACATGTATGTTTTTAATTTAAAACTGTGAGTAAAAAGACTACTATCATTACTCAGTAGTGAGAATTAACATTACACACATCACCATTATTTTTAATTGCAAAATTCCTAATGCATTTGCTGGATGTGTGCCACATAGAGATAACGTGCACAGCACTGCTGTTTATTCTCGTACAGCACTACACAGCACATTAGAAATATCTGGAGTGGGATTTACAACCTCTTGTGTGTGCGAATATGTTGTTTATGTGCCTCCTGCCTACTGTGCAGGGGAGTATTTTCTGCAGTAATGATAATTCACCATCATTAAGGTCTCCCATAATAATGATACAGGCTGTAGCTGCCAAGCAGACACCTCAATAATCCTCTAACAGCCTGCAGCACTCAAGTGGTTTCATAAACCAGGTAAAATTCTATGAGCCGTTCCATGAAAACACACACTGACGAGATACTGAACATGTGCCATTGCATATAAAAACCTTCAGACGCAGCGTGTATCTGCACAAAAGAAATGCATTTACACGTATATGTACTCTTTTCCCTTTAACTGTGATCACATTCAACATTTGCATGACACACACGGGACACAGGAATGCAAAGACACACTGCAATTTTACACTCACTCTCATAAAAATCCATACCTGCACATTGAAACACAGATACAGCGGCAAGGACACCAATGTCAATCAATTATTAGTCACATCCAGCACAGCCTGCCACTGTCACTGCAGCTATCACACTTCACACACTGCATGGTGTGTGACTGTGTGTGTGTGCTGACACAGGTTATTAACAGTCTGCTCTGAACACCTGCACCTTGTGTGCTCTGAGTGTCTCTCTCTCTCACACACACATTTTCACCCTGCTCGGTGATTGACAGATCATATTTTTGTCATCCAGAAAGGCTGAGACACTCAGGTGTAAAAGGATGTTCTCTCCCTCTCTCTTTCTTTCTCCATCCCTCATCCTCCTCTTTTTTTTATCTGTCTCCGTCCTTCCCTCTCGGCTGCATGTGTGTGTTTCCGTGTGAGTGTGTGAATGCTTTCCTGGTGCAGCTCCCAGCCTTTCATTGAAATGTTATTTAGCCAACCAATTAGATGCAGGGAACAGCAGGTGAGCCCTGAGCTCTATCCAATCAATGACCTTAATCCTCCCTAATCAACCAATTAAGATTCTATTATCGGCACAAAATCACACACATACACACAGATATGCAACCATACTGGAATTGCAGAAATGCAGCATTATCATATATCTTTCTGGAGGTATTATATTTAATTACCATAAGCTGAAAGCACAGTATTTTGTCATGTATCTTATAGGATATTGTTAGTTTTTCCAGAGATGTATAGTCCTTCCTTTGTTAATGGAACTCCTGATAAATGAGGTTATATCTGATTCAATGTTTGGATTAAATATTTTTGCTGTTAAAATTAGCTGGTGAAGATTTATGCTTTATCATGTGGCTACATCCTGCTTAAGGTTTGTTCAAGTTTAGGATCAAAAACAACTAATTCAGGTTCAGAGTGAGATCATAGTTTGGATTAAAATGATCAGTTTGTGATGGTCAGGGAATGATTGTGGTCATTAAAGACAAGAAAAACAAGACTATCATTTTTAAATTAGATGAAGAAGGTGACCTTCTGTACTAAAGTCTAATGTTTTGTTGATCCGTCTATCCACCCCAACACCACTACCCAGACTCTGTCATAATAACTTTATGTCCTTCTTAGCACATATTATGACTGCAATGGCCATGAGAGAGCACTGTTCCTGAATGTCAATGCATTTCTATGAAAAATGTGTTTTTAAATAATTGTCTTTGTTTTAAGGTTAATTTTAGTTTTCCTAATTTTGATTTGTGTTGTGAACCATTTCTTAAACTGTCATACATTATACATGCCTCGCTTTTAATTTTGGTTTTATCTTTATTTTCTATTGTTTAGTCATCATGTACAAAACCAAAACAATGTATTATTTTTACAAAAAAAAGGTCCAATGCCACACCTTAGCAATCTAGAAAACATCCAGAGCTTTGTGTTTAGTGTCTGCATGGGTGTATTTTAACCCAAATAATGATCTCTTTCTCACTGCTAGTAGTTCTGAGCATAAACAAAAACAAACAGTGATTAAATTAGACAGAAAACTGCAACTGCAAACTCAACAAAGTGTAAAAATAATTAATTTTGGTGTTTAATGCTGCCACCACCACCTGTCCAACCTCCCAATGTGGACTATGTTGCTATTTCTGTACACAAAGAAACTGAGTCACTTTTCTTGATTGTTAAAAAAAAAAAAAAAAAAACACAGAAAGAGGATCAGTCACATGAGCAAAATCATCCTAATTCTACAATATTGAACAGCAAATGACATATTATTTTGTTATATTAATGATTTTTAATGTTTTTTAACCCTGTCTTTAAAAATGCAATGTTTATGTGACATGTTGCTTTTACAGACTATTGAAGGTGAGCCTTTACTATAAAAATCCATTAAAACTGTGAATGAGGCTGCCACTAGGTAAAGGCTCGAACTGTAAATCAGTTGTTTGATAAGAAAATACTTATTTTTTTTGTTGTTTGTGCCCCAAATATATAGCTTTTTTCTGTATGGTACCGTTAAAAGGTTAATGCATTTCATTACCATGAGCACTCCTTTCCACACGTACTGTACTTTCTCTGTTCTCACTTTTCTTCTCTCATTCATTCACTGTGAAGTAAAAGTCAGAAATGCCATAAATGTTTTAAATAATCGTGCATATGCATCCTCAAGAGTCTTGCAGGATCTTATTTGCAATTTAAATTTTCCTGGCTTCTTTCAGTCTCTTCTCAGATCTTAGAATTGCAGTTGGAAAAACAGCCTCAAATGAAGGTCACAGTAAATGATGGACCATAATGGATGATATAAGTAGATCCAGTAAGAATTTACAGTGAAACAAACATAAATATGTACAGAAAAATAAAGCAGAGATGCAGGGAAAAGTGGGAAATTTAATTTTTTTCACAGAAACACTTAAAAGCCCTCGGGTCTGAGAGGATTGTGTGTTTTCTTTAGTAACCCACTAGAAAATAACCTATTTCCTCTTTGCCTGTAGGGACATTTTTGGGAATATGTGGACATACATAATGGTGTGTTTGTATGTATGCAGGCAGAAACAGACAGAGAGGGCTGTTCTGATGCTCAGCAGCAGTGACATCCTCTTTGTATACCTCTTATTGCTTTTCTTCATCTGTTCCTCCCTCACCGGCATTACATTCCTGTAGCAGCTGAGATCCCTACATTTATTCAGATTTATTTTAGTCCGGAGTATCTCAAACAAGGCAAGTAATTGTTTGCTCTGAGCAATAAGATGTGGGAGGGAATGGGGAAAGATATAGACAGAGAAGGAGAGCGAGAGGCAGGGAATTAAGACCTAGAAAAACTAAAACTGTACAGTAACAAGGACATATGAGTGCACAGATTTAGATGGATGGAAGGATTGAGTGGTTGGAGGAAAGTGTTTGTGTGTTAGGTATGTCAGTTACTAAGAGAAAATAGAAAACAGTTATTTCTGTTATATTACTGACAATTACTGAGCTTTAATATTGAATGCCTTTGTTAGAAATGGTGTGTTGTCATAGAAGTTACCATATTTAGTGATTTTATATTGTTTGGCTTCTGTTTGCTCCACAGAAGCACATTAATTCCACTTTCATGCAGCTCAAACATATGCAGATTGCAAACTGACATATTATAGAACTAGACCTGCTTTTAAACATCTTAAATGTGGCATTGCTCAGAGCAAAGCTTTCGTCTCTGATGAAGAGCTGAATAGTAGCTTAAGCTACAGGAGCACATACGCTATGGATTTTAGTCTTGGGGCCAAAATTCAACTTATGATGCGTTTAGACTACACAGCGTTGGCACAAAAATATCCCAACGGAACATAAGCATGAGGCATCACAATTCAATTCAATTCATGGTGTTCCAATAAGTTTTCCTTTCCACGATCCATTGGAACCTGGTGACAGAACGCGTCTGCTAGTGGACAGACCCTAGTGGACGTATGTGTGAGAACAAACACATCAGGACTGGAGTTAAACAGACACGAGTGGAAACAGAGTAGCAGAGGAGAACAGATATGTCCAAATATGATTCATTCAATAGTAAGTTATCATTTTCTGCGTTAAATCTACCAACTACTTCATGTTAAACCAGTATCTGGCTGCTGCTAATTTCCCAGCGTAGTGTACGAGCTCGTGTAAATGTGTTGGAGCGTTTTAAAGAAACAGTTTCGGAATAAATATTCTCAATGAGAATGCTGAAACATGTTCTAAAAGCTGAAAAAAATGCAACTTTTTAGCAATTCTCACTGTCTCATGCAATTTCATCTCAACAAATATGCTTAAAACATCGCAACTTACATCGCAATTTTTTGGAAAAGCTGCCGCAAGTTCAGGCATGTTAGGCCACAACAATCTTGAAAAATGAGTGGTATCAATGGGAGGGACTCATATGCACTAAAGAAGGTCAGAGTACAACACAAACAGATGCTTCAGTCTGTTAGGGGCGCCTTGACTCCACTATATATCAGTTAGTAGTTTGCTGATGTGTTGTGATATTTATGTTCCAAATCTTGCATAATTCACCTTTAGTCCAAGAATAATTGTCCCATATCGGATATGAACCTCAGTCTCTTTAGTTACAATCCTGTGATATGCCAACACCATGCCTCCATCTTTCTAATGTGAACCTTACTGGTCTTACAAAGTGGAAATGTTTCCTGCTGCATCATACTGTTATATTACTGGGATAAAACACCAAAACAAAACTGAGAATGCGGCTCAGTTGTATCGGGATGCAATTTTTGAAATGTGCAATCAACAGGTCCCTGAACAAAGGCGATGTTACTTCATTCAGTCAATGGTTCATCTGGGGTTCTTTTTTGGTCAGTGTGATGTTGCTGCCACTGACCTTGCTGTTCTACTCTATTTAATCAGTCAGGAGGTTTTGTTCTTTTCATACAAAGCAGATAAAAAACAGTAATTTCCTCTGGCTTTTTTCGGTTTTGTGTCAAAGCTTCACACAAGCCTTTCTGACACAGGCCACAATCCATTTTCACAAAGCCCTTTAGTTGGATTCCAGCACTCTGGCATCCAGTGTCCTCTGTGTTGCCATGGCATTCTTGTGTATGTACACATCCTATGTCTCAGTGAACAATTCCAACTTCATTATGTGTGTCTGTGAATTTTTCTGACGCCCTCTGTATTGTGTGTGTGTGTGTGTGTGTGTGTGTGTGTGTGTGTGTGTGTGTGTGTGTGTGTGTGTGTGTGTGTGTGTGTGTGTGAGCTCTGCATTGCGTTTACCAGGGTAGCACATGCTGAGACTGGGGAACGGTTCCTTACATCTGCCTTAATTGAACCGCACTCAAGCATAAATTAGTCCGCCCTGCCAACTCTGCACTTTCTAGTCTGTGTGTTGTGCGTGTGTAAGTAGGTCCTTGCCCACATACATGTTTGTGCATTTGATTAAACAGATTAAAAGCTGGTCTTTTTTCTCCGATTCATCTCTCATGGACTTTTGAGCTCACATTTACTTTAACGCTGTTTGAAATCACAACAAGTAATAGCTGGAATTTCATAAGGAAGACAACATTTTCTCTCTCATGTTCCAAGATGAGAGTTTTTACTGTTTTAAAATGAAAGTTTGCTGTGATAAATTTCCTGCCATTTCATCTTTTTCACTTTCCCACAATGTCTGACTACACTGTTTTACAATTTACTTTATGATCATATCTGCCCAATTAGTTTTACTCCCAAACTAACCAATGACAAATATTTACTTGCGGTTTTGTCGTTCTGTCTTTCAGTGCAGGTTTTGCTCAGCTCTTTGCCTCCTCAATTACCACCATGATTAGCAGATTTTAGGTTCCATCTTCCAGCTGTTTGCTCTTCAACAGCAGCCTGAAGAATCTAGGGAACGTCCCGTTAAGCGTATGGGCACTGAAAGATTGATTTCCCATTCAGAAACATTTTAAAAAGAAGCAGCTGTAAAACTTTAAGTCCTCAACTTTAAAGTGCCTCTTCGGTCATTGATGAAACCCCTATAAATTCATCACCATGTATGCAAATTACATTTAATTATTCATTTATTTAGAAGTTTTCTTCTTTATAAATAGTTGATTCCTGCTTTAAACTGGTTTATGTTTAACACTGCACTGTTGCTTCCTTTTGAATGTGTAAATCTATCAAGTCCCCACCTCTTTGCTTTCCTGCCAATTGTTGCAGCTCGAGCACACCAGCTCACCTACGACTCTGCTCAAACACTATAAAACTACTCTCAGCTACACAATGCTAGTTTGTAATATTGCAGTAATTTAGTCACTTTCAAACAGGAAACCCTTTCTATAGAAGAATTTTAACACAGAAGCCCCACCTTGCAAGTTGAAAGGATTGGAATTCGATGACATTTGATGTATATTAAAATCCTGGAAGTCTGAAATCATGTTTTTGAGACTGTCATCAGTACACTGCAGGTTCAAGGTGGAAATACTGAACCACAGTGTTGACTGCTTGTTTTGCTCGTGATGTGTCTTCTATCATTTATAAAACACTGTGTGGACATGTTAACGAGATTAAAACAATTAATAAAATGTACTGAACAGAAAGTGTCTGTCAGTGCCTTTCAGACCCATTAGAATTAGCCCTTACTAAAGTGATTAGCATAGTAGGAGCTTTGCTTGTCTGTCATATAGGATTGAATAGGTTTTTGCCACTAATATGCTCATTGACCAGCATTTGGTCTGGAGAGGAGAATAATGAAGGCAGCACAGGCCAAAACCTCTCCATCGCTATTGTGATTCCAATTTTCTTCTTTTCATTGAGTCTTTTCATTGAATTGCCATTGCTGGGTTTCAACAAGTCCTTTTACCTAAACGATTAAACACTTTTTACTATTATTTTAAATGGCCTATTTGACTGTCTAGAAAAAGCTTGTGCGTGAGTTTCCATATGTGCCACTCCTGCCTCATTTATGCAGATACACTGACACTGACTGATTGTAGACAGGCGTTAATTAGTCTGCAAAGTCACGCATTGTCAATAAAGAGGAAACATTGGTTGGGGGGTTTGTAGTAGATTTGCATTGTTTTAGAGTGTGTGTTCCGAATTTTTTCAAAAAACTGTCTTGACTGAAATATTCACGGCCACGAAAAACCTGCAGAGATGGCCGGGCCCTCACCACATGTAGCTCATACTGTATGCATAAGTGTTTCTTCAATCAAATCACTTCTTTGCCTCATCAGTGCTCGAGACCCACTTTTCATCCACTCTTGCTCACAATCAGAGCGCCTTTTGTCACCTCCCCACTCTCCAACCCCTCTTCGTTTTTCGCATTCTCTCATCCATCTTTCATTTCCTTGTAATTGCTACAGAAACTATAAGCTCAAAGGATTGACGGCTAAAACAGTCTATACTATTACAAAAAAAAGACAGTGTCATTCTCTCAACCCCTCCTTCTGATTAACTTGCTGCAGGAGACATGGTGGGTGTAAAAGTGAGATGTCATAGGAGGAGAGGAGAGAAGCAGCATACATCAGGGGAGGACAGGGAAGACGAGACGAGAAGGAAGTGGAGTCGGAAGTGAGGTGCCCACTTCAAAACTGAAAAAGCGTTTGAATGTTGAAGTGTGTTGTGCTGTTGCTCTCAGTCACATTTCAGTGCAGTGTTAGTGGTGTCTGAGCGTTACAGGAGTGTTAGTACTTGGATGATGGAGACAACTGGTGATCAGAAGCTATCAGGTCATCAGATTCTTGATCTCTCCTGTAAAACTGGGGCACTTTACTGACTTCACTCAGTGTGCACATGTGTGTAGCAGAGAATAACACAACCATTTTCTGAGGTTAGATCTCTACAAGGACAAAAAAAAAGTAATGACAAAGAGACAATACATCATTCAGCCCCTAATTACAGGCGTTGACAGCCATCAAGTGGATAAAAGTACGCTGTTGAACCAGACTCTTCAAGTACAATAAGAGATGGGAGCCACTGGAGATGAAAGGCTGTAGAGGAGAAAGTCTCAGGGCAGTGTGAGGAGAAGAGTACAAGAAAAGACAATCCTTAGACGTTGAGAAGCAACATTGACTCACTGACATCACTATTGAACACTAATGTACAAAAATGTAGTTATTTTTCTCAATAAGAAACAGTTAAAGGAGCCATTTTAAATTTAGTTACCGTATAATTCCAGCACCATTACTTATCCCAGAAAAGGTATCTAATTCTGGGCTTGTTCACAGTCTTACAAAGTGTTATTTACTTATTTATTGTTGATTTTTGTTTTGCCTTAGAGCATACTATGTAAAGACTAATTTCAGTACATGTTAGCTAAAGATGTGTAAGGTGACCAGCCTTAGGAATATGCCTTCTGGTAAAACCAGAATTTGAATTTACATGTTATGTTTTATTAGCCGGCTACTGTAACCAGCCACGAGGAAGGTGGCCCAGAATCCTTGAAAATAGTAAACATTAAACACGTACATGCGAACACTGAAGGCTCTAAAAGTAAAGCGAAGGTGCTTTCAAAAATATTGCCTTCAAATAACTAAATATTAAGTGTAGCAAACACTAAACACCCAGAACAAATCAGTACTTGGTGTGTTAACAAAAACACCAATTGTTGTAGTTACAGTTGTTGTCTCAGAGTTTTACAAGGCACTTAGTTGGTAAGTTGTTCAAGCATTTTGGAGAACTTACCACAGGATCTGTGGATTTAGTTGGTCTCAGTGTCTTCTGTCTTTTCATGTAATCCCAGATTGACCCCATGATGTTGAGATCAGGGATCTGTGGCAGTCAGGCCATCTGTTGCAGGACTCGAGCTTTTTATTCTTGCTGAACATAGTTCTATATAATTCTGCTGGGGCCCTTCTCTTCACTGAAGACTGAAGAACCTAAAGTCTGAAACTTTTGCATAATCTTGCTGGTTTAAACTGACATTTTTTTCCATCAGTCAACAATCCATAATGATAAAGCAAAACTAGAACAACTGTGATTGATTAGTTGGGAAGCCAGAGCATTTCCCCCTTGTAGCCGAATAATAGTGTGGTGCAGCCAGACCATAATGTTCTACAGAAAGGCCTGGCAAAGCAACCTGTGGCAAATTAAAGGGACTGGAAAAAGTTTAGACAGTCTCACATCTGTGAATACACAATCTTATGATTCAGCCATGAAATCCAGTAGTTAATTTAAACACAAGACGGTGAGACATAGTTCAAGGTAAAGGTCCTTGTGTTCAATCTGGCCAAGTCGAGTAGCTGAGCAACATGGGCCTTTGTCAGGGAGATGATCAAGAACCCAATGTTTCCTCTGTCAGAATGTCAAAAGTCTCCTACAGAGAAGAATAAACCTCCTGAAAAGATGCTTAGAGGCTACTTTTTTAAGACTGTGTTTAAAGAACTCAAAAGAGCACAAGGCAAAACATTCTTTGGTCTGAACTGCTTATGCAGAACCACAGGCATTGCTCAACAACTGCTAATACCATCCCCACAGTGAGGCATGGAGGTGGCAGCATTATGCTATGATACAGAGAGGCTGGTCAGAACTAAGGGGACTAACGATAAATGGAACCAAATACAGAGAGTTTCTTGAAGAAAAACAATGTCAGGGTTCAGAGAACTGAGATTGAGGTGACAGTTCACCTTTTAGCACTATAGTGACACAAATCAAACAGCCAAGACAATGCAGAAGTGGCATCAGGAGTCCTTGATTGTCCTTGAAAGATCCAGCCAAAGCCCATGCTTAAACCCCACTGAATATCTGTGGAGAGACCTGAATATGAAAGTTCACAGAGGCTTCCCTTCAAATATGATCGGGTTTTAGAGGATCTGCCTGGAAGAATGGGATAAATTGTCCAAATCTAGGCATACAAAACCTGCAGAGAGTAACCCAGGTACTGAAGTAAGAATCTGAACTCTTCTGTAAATAAAGATTTCTGCTTTTGAGCTTCTATTTTTTATATATATAAAAATCTGTGCACATTTCTACAGTAAAAGCATGCTTTCACTTTGTAGGTATGGGCTATTGGGTGCAAATTGATGGGAAAAAAATTCAAAATGTATCCTTTTAGTTTTAAATATACAGAACAATAAAGCATGCACAACATGAAGGGGTCTGAAGAAACTGTACATTTAATGCTCATTGTCCTCACAGATCCTTTTCAGACAGCATAAGAGAGGAAAAAATTGGCCCGTATAGTCAAGTGATGTTATTGCATTGGATTGCATCATGTAACATATCTCTGTTATTTCTGCCTTCTCTTGATATAGTTTATTTAAGAGATAAGCTACATACAGTATGTGTCAGAATAGCCAATGCACAACACGGTGAGCATTGTGGATCTCACGGCCTGCCTGGTTTCCATGGGGATGTGAATATTCTGGGATAGAGATGAGCACAGGCAGTACTCAGGCCATATGGGGTGTAGCTGTGTTAGAAGGTGCCTACTACTCAGATTTAGAATTTACATAATGCAGTTCCCTTAAGCCAGTGAGAGCAGCTCGTACAGTTAAAAGGCAGATAACTCAGATGCTGCTCAGATTTCACACGCCTACAAAATTTCAAGCACAGTGGAAAAGACTGGTTAATACAGGTAAACAGATCTACGCCATTGTTTAAATTAACTTTATGCTTCCAAAAAGTCAAAACATTGTTTTAAAAAAATGTCCATCCCAACAAAGCCCATCCTCATAATTCCTTTGCCTTAATATAATTTGTATAAAATCCAAAACTACAAAATTTACAATTGTATAAATTGAGAAATGAGAAATTACACCCAAAAATGATTTGATATTTTTGCTCAATAAATGACTTAAGGCGATAAATCAGTTGCCAACATTTACTGAGTTAGTAAAAATCACTATGAAGCATCCTGTGGGTGTGTTTCTTTACAGTAAAATTAAGTGCTTTACAATATACAGAACCATAAAAACAATCAGCTAAGGATATAATGAACTGATTTCTGAAGCAAGAAATCTCTTGTTCCTTTAGGATTTGATAAAGCTGTTTTACTAAAACCCACAACAGATGCTGTCTTAACCCCATCTCTTTCCATGTGTTAAATTTAAGACCCAATATTATGCACATTTACAGGTTTCTAATTTAATTTTTTTGGATCTACTACAATATGTTTCGTGCTTTGGTGTCCAAAGACACCATTGTCTTCCTCATAGTGTACATTGCTGCAGCACCTCTTCACCCTCTGTCTGAAATGTTACAGCTCCTGTCTCTGTAAGATCACATTCCCAACAAGTAAAATCTGCTCTGATTGGTCAGGTGGCTTGATAAACATAAGGGAGCTTTGGTTACGTATCATAAACCCAGATCCCTGAGTACAGGCAGAGAGACGTGGCACCAGAAGAAGCAGATCTAGTAAGAAACTAATGGCCAACAGCGAGGTAGATGCTCATTCTTTGTTTGAAGCTGTGCCAAACAAGCCACAAGGCAGCTGTTATGCAAATGTTTTACATGTTGATGTAAATAAGTAACGGAAGAAAAGCTTGAAATTCAAACGAGTTGTTTCAGGCAAATAATACGCAGCATTTTCGCTGGGAAAGAGTAGCTCCCTTTTGCGTGGAATTTTGGCTTTGTGACTTTTTTGACCTTTTACGTGTACCAAAAAGCTGTACCACATTCAGGAAAGGGAAAAAGCCAAAAAGCAGAATGTGGGTTGTCCACATTGAGTGTTTAAAGCTGAAAATGTAGTAATTTGATTGATATGAGCTACATTAATACCAGCTGTCATTCTGATGTACAAGGGACTAATTCAGCTCTACACTCAAATTAATTTATACCATTTCAATGCTATGCAGTGGGAAAACTAGCATGTAACCCTTTTTTGGCAAAAATCTGTTTCCCACTCCTCTGAAAGTCTCTTTGACAGATACAAGCATCAGAGAAACATCACTGTCTGGGAGGCAGGACAACTTCTTCACTCTCATTTTTGTCATTTGTCAGATTTCACCTTCAAACTGTGTTGCTCTGAGGCAAAGGAGTGAAATCTGAATACTGGGGTGCATAATCATGACACCATCCAGCGGCACAGTATTATTGTAATACACCTGTTTGTGCATTCAGCAGTGATCCTTTCCCTTTTAGTGATCATTTATTTTTAGGCAACCTGCATATAGCTCAGAAGGACTCTTGTCACAGCACAATTCAGAGAAACTAATTACTGGCATATCACACAGCAACATGCAGAGGAGATTCATGCTAACAGGGACATTTAGGAGAATGATGACACTACTGTCTAAACCCAACCAGCCCGAGGTGAATTTTATGTTTTTATGGGTGGCAGATCACTTTAAACAGTGACAGAAGACTGTGAGGACGCTGTGCTGCAGGCTGAATGCTGAGATTATAGTGGTAGTTTACAGTGGAGACTGTCCAAGAATCATTTAAAAAAAATGTAATTACAAAGTTTATCCCGACTTTACTTTAAAAATGCACCAGTCAGGGCTTGATAAATATCCTGCGACTGCTAAAAAATTCTCTCTTTAATGACTCTTTTTGTTGCAGTCTTGTAATCACACCAAAGTTTTAACTAGAACCGAAACGTTTATGATGAGGTCGCCACCACTTGTATAGAATTATGATGGAATGATGCATTTTAGATTCATATTATCTTTGAGTTTATCTTTTTTTAAATATTATTTCTGGTTTCAGTCTTTTACCGTGTTAGCTCTGTTAGCACAAATTATGCTAAGACACTCACGGTGACATCATGCCTATCAGGTAAATTTAACATGTTGGCTTTGAATAATAATGCTGACATCTGTTAAATGATGCTAAGAAAAAGGCACTTATTGAGACTGAATGTCATTAGTTTTGTGCACTTCAGGCTGGCACTAGAAGAAATCATCTTGGGACATTGGTAGTGCTTTTTAATATGCTAAATAATGCTTCCTTGCATCATCTTTCCTCCCATCATCCTGAAACTTTTCCTATTTCTCCACCATGGTGAATCTCTAAATGCACCTCACTCAAGGAGACAGTCATGGAGGACGCTTTGGGAGGAGCCTAAGGCGAGGAAACACAGGTGTATCCTACACTGAATTCTTTTATCAAATGGTGTGAAATTTAAATGCTACAACTCAGTGGGTTTCTCTTTCATTTGACAGGTGATACAGCTGTGCAGCACACCACAAGTAACTGCTGCCACTTAAGACTGACGCTATGGAAGGAAAAGTTTCTCTCCTCTTTTTGACAGCTTCACCATCTCTCACTCACGTCCCTGCTGGGAGGAGCTAAGAAAAGAAATGCCAGTCAGTTTGGAGAAGTGTTAGCATAATGAAAAGCACGTGTTGGACATCCACACCAAACTACATTAAGATCCATGCCGTAGTTGTTCAGGTATTTCAGTCTGCACTGAAGTCATCAACACACATCTGAATTTGCACAGAAATATTTGTGTGATATGTGCTGTAATTTCATGTGTTGTGGGTCATTTTTAATCGAGAAAAACAAAAAATCATTCAATTATTTGTCCATGTACTCATACACTCATAGAGATGCATACGCTTTCTTACGTTCTGGCACAGGAAGCTCCATTTGGATCCAGAATAAATGTTTTATAATGTCAAGTTTCCAGCACATTTTGTGTTCATGAAAGTTTCATAAGATATTTCTGAATTACTAAATTATCCAGCAATCAGTTTTATTGTTATTTACTTCTATGACTTCCCATTTTTATATTAGAGACTATCCATTATATTCACTTGTACACAACATGCACTTTTAGGTGGGATTTTCCATTAAAATGACAGTACTGCTTATAGGCAGAGTGTAGCATTTACTTCAGAGATAGACCTAATTAATGCCCATTATAAAGTGTATGCAACAGCATCCCATAATAAAGTGACAATATGATGTTTTTATGCGAAAAACATTTTTAGATGAAACAAGTTTGTAGAAAAATAAGAATCTCAGTGAAATCTCATTAAATGGGACTCAAAATCTGAAGTGTCAAGATGCACACACTATGGCTTTAGTGTTCAAATCAGCACCGTGGAAAAGACAACAAATCGCTCATCTCACCCCAAAACCCAATTCCCTGTATTTGTCCCCAATAAAATAGTGGCTGTGTGGCGATTCGTGTTTTCAGCACTTACTGAAGTGCTACCATAATGCTCTGCTCAGGGCTGTGGGCGACGCTGAGGAGAACTTCAGTTGTTCCTCAAATTCCAGATAAAGGATGAAAATTCAATCAGACTGTAGGCAAAACAATAAAACTGAAAAGGATAGTGGATTAGTGTAGAAATGATATACTGGGATAGGCTACATTTAACCCGAAATATGTTCCAAGGCAGCCTTTCCCCCTAGAAATTAGGTTCATATATTACTAAACTGTTTTGGCAGTTGTGCTGTGGTGGTAATGGAATCACTGGCTGGATTATTTTCACTTCTGTGTTTTGGTTTGGAGGCAACAAAAGTACTTAAATGTCTTAAGGTTAGACTGGGAAATGACTGTGGACTTCCTTAAACGTAAAAAAGTTGCAGATGTTTTTGGTATCGAACCAGAAACTTCAACCAAGTGCTGCCAGTTCCTCAACAGTGCTGTACAAAAAAGATGAATAATCTACTGCAAAACTGGATATTTTGGCTGAAAAATAGATTGTCTATGTATATAGTAAAGTTCCTCATTGTTGTTAATAAGAAATGAAGTGTGGTTACAATTGCTTTTCTTTAAACCCGTTAGTTGCTGCAAATAGGTTGCATATAAATGTGATTTCTGGAGACAGGGCTGTCTAAGTATGTTTAAGCTGCGATCCAAATATAGAAGATTTTGACTGCACATTTAAAAATCTTCAGTCAAAGCCTTTTCCGTCACAAACACACAAAATATGGAGGAAGTTCCAGTCTTCCAAGACATGCACTATATTTATACACAAAATCCAGTATTTATTTTTCATATTTTTGTTGAATATGTCTTAAATATAGTCAACAGCAGAAATGTTTCAGCCACCTAGCCCATTTTAGTGATTCAAAATGGCTAATGGGAAATCAGAAGGGTAATTCAGAATTAATAAGAAAATGCATCTTTCTTGCTCGGTTTATAGTGAACAGTCTTTCAAAATACATTACAAAAGGGGAAAGCAAACCATTTACTCCTGCTAGAACAGCGTCAATAGACCACAAAGCACGTTTCTTCATCTGTGAATGGTGTGACTCCCATGTTTTGTTTTGTTTTTTGGACCACAAAATCGCTCTCATGGGATACATAGTGCTGTATAATTCACAGCCTCATACATCACTTCATGCTGGTGTCTCAGGAGAAAATTGCTAACTGAACTAAAAGTACATGAGGGTATGCAGGGGAGAGTAAATTACAGCACTTTATCACATAATAAGTCTTGGAATGTACTGAACATTAGAGCTTAATGGCTGAAAATAACAATGCATCCATCTCTAGGGGTCAATTCTTCTCTAATGCCACTTGCCTTTTTTATTGTGCAGAGAACTATCGAAACTGCGGCTTAATCGTTTGGGACTGTCTGTTCTTCAGACTGAACTCTTGTTTTCTTTTTTCTTTACACCTGCACATGACTACGGCACACATGAAAACACGTGTGATCTTGATTCATTAGACTAATCATGAGTTGGACTAAGACTCGTGATGTGTGTCCTGGGGTGAAGACATTCTTGTAAAATAGTCACCTTTGACGGTTTCACTTAGGGTTACTTTAACTGTGGGTATAATCCTCAGCATGTGCATTATACCAATCGTAGCTGTACCTCTATGTAGTAGTTTTTATCTAATGCTACAGATGAAGTACTCTTCCTTGTAGGTTTCAGTGTTATAAACCAAAGCACAAAGGATTTACTGATGATGCACGCAAGTACTGGACGCGAAGCAGATGGCAATCGTATTGCATCTACACAAAACTCATAAGATCATATCTAATCGGGAGCTCTATAATACAATGCCTGCAAAGTTAGAACCCATCTTCTTTATTAAAACCCCGTAATGCAGTGAATCAGGTCACGGTTTGTTTGGCTACATTGTAAACAGCCTTTCTTCTGATGGATTTCTGACAGAGAAGCTGCTAGGGATGTGTGTCGCTGCATCCTGTGGTAAATACCTGCATTTCTTGTCTTTAAGAACAGAGCTCCATCATCCAGCTGTTTGTGCATTCAGCAGTGACCCTTTCCCTTTTAGTAATCATTTATTTTTAAGCAATCTGCATATAGCTCAGAAGGACTCTTGTCACAACAAATTTCAGAGAAACTAATTACTGGCATATCACACAGCAACATGCAGAGGAGAAACATGCTACCAGGGACATTTAGGGGAAACTCTGTGATGATTTGATTTGAAGATATTGTTGACAGAGGATATGTATGCTACATCCTCTTTTAAATACCTGTACTGGGATCCTTAACATTAATGCACCCTCAGCCAAAAATAAACCAAATAAAATGCAGTTAACACTCGGAGTTAAGAATAAGCTGCAGGATTAAGCATCCAGTTGTGAGAAGTAAGTTGAAATTTAGAGTCAGGAGTGTAGGAATGTTGTATGTCACTAAAGACTCTCTAAGGTATAAAAAATGCAAAACTGTGTGTGCTCTTTTAAGTGTATCGAGGCCAATTTAACTTGGAGAGTGAGAACATTTTGGTCACATTTTGGGACAATATTTGCAAAGGGCTTGTTGACGTGCTTTAGGCGCTACATAGTCAGAAGGCAGCAAACTGAGGAAAAGCTCTGTATATATTGTGCATTTTAAGGTGTTGCTGTTTAAACAAAGTATAGTGCCTGTAACTTTTGACAGGATTAGCCGAGAGACTCTTTAGTCTCAAGGCCAAATGCTCAAGTTAAGTTAGGTTTACAGGCCTCGGAAATCCACAGCATGGAAACACAAACATGAATGCATATGAGTATGTGTGAGTGCGTCTGTATGAGCTTGTCAAGGACCACTGGTCTGATGAGTAGCACACCCCGTGCACAGCCTCATGAGTGCACACACACACACACAGACACACTCCACAGAGAGATAGGGATGCAATATGCACTTTCTTTACAGAGATAAGAGAAGCAGAAACTAATAACATCCCCACCTCGGCCCTCGACTGTCTTTGTGATACTCTTCATGTGCAAACATTGCACATCTTTGAAGTAAACAGTATACACCAAAATTTGACCCTAGCTTAAAGAACGAAATGAGCCAAGCAACATTTGATTTGGTCAAGTTATGGTGTGAAAATCTCACAGGCAGATTTTTTTTTTCCAGCGAGCACAAAGCCGAGCGAGTAGAGCTCAGTCGTGACGCTCCGTGAGGAGCAAAACACTTTGATTTCACTCAGCCAGAGAACATGCACATCTGCTAATGTTCTTTTCAAATTCCAACCTGAAACCACAGCACAGTGTTTAAAATGGCATGTGGACAAGCCCAGAGCAAAGCTGAGAATCCCTCCAGCAGCATCATTTAGGTCTGCTGTTAGAAGGCATAAGGGACAAGCGGTGCACAATGTGAGGAGTGGATGCCTGTTGCCTTCTGGCCTGTGGCAATACATTAAACATGTAAAGTCATTTGGCCCAACATCACTCTAGAGTGCCAATACTGAAGCAGCAAGAGAGGAGACCATAATAACTCTTTCTCGCCACAGCAGTAAAGCAGCCGCTCCCCAGGCTGCAGGATGATTCGGACCTCACTGTGACCACCCATACATTACTGAAGTGGAGTGTGAAATGAAAGCCATGTAGACAGAAGACCTACAGTACCTTTTTTGGTCAGAGTCACAAAAAGTCAGTGTCTGACAGGCTCTGAAAGCAAAATTCCAGGCCAATGCTTTGCTTTCTGGACTTTAAACTTGAGTAGAAAGTGAAATTGTTCCCGTTAATGAATAATGCATGCTTAAGTATTTCTCCTCTTCATTATTCTCTCTGCACAAGTGATTGCAAAGCATTCCTTGGTTAATTAAGATGTTCTCATCACCAGAAAAATAGTATAAACAATAACATCTAGTTATGTTTGAAGTTCAGAGTGGAAAAACTGGTGTCCTCCTTACTATAAAGTATATGAAGTATATTCTGAAGTTTTTCTGAAATCTTACCCCGTTGGTCTTTGCTATTCCTCCCATTCCCACCTCAATTCCGTGAAATATATTGCTCTTAGCACTTGAATATGTAGCTGTCCTGACTCTGCTGGGTGAAAAATGGCTTTCATCTAGGATTTGAGCTAAAGCAAATTACCCCTCTGGTGGTATAGATCACTTTTAAGGAGGTAGGGCCCGACATCCGGAGTGAGAGAGAGGAGGAGAAGCTGTGGGGAAAGCAAAGCAGTGGAAATACTGTATTTTGATAAACGCCAAAGAGTTGGAAGGGATGAGTCAAAGAGAATAAGAAGGAGAATTAATGGGCGAGAACAATTTGATCTTGCATTTTTTCACTGAGACTTAAACAACTGTAGCAGTCAGGTTTTATACTGCTAACATCATTCTGACATAAAAAAAAGTCACCTGAGAGAAGAGCAGGTTCAGGTGGTCAGAACATGCTTTAAACAGTGATTTTTTTACGAGACAAACATAATAATATGCAGTTTTTTGGTGACACCTGAATGACCCACATCATCTTCTTAATATTTGTTTTTGTCATTTTCTCTGCCTCAGGGGAGAAGGATTTCAAATAGCTACTGTCAGACACAACTAGCAGAGAGCCTTGTGCAGAAAACTTAGTTTTTGATTGAATTCCCCAAACATAACAGGGACAAAGAGAGAGAAAGGAGAGCAAGAACGGAAATGAAAAGATAGAAAAGGAAAGGGAAGGAACGAAAAGGGTGAGAATATGTCAGCATGAGGTGCAGATTGAGAACAAAGCGCGAGGGACTGATAGCCAACACTGCCCTGAAGCATATGTGTGTTGTGTTGCGCCAACGACATACGCACAATTATCTAATGACAAAACTTGCTGGAAGCACTCTGTCCCTTGTCTCACCCGGCAGATCGCATAGTCACTCCGGTGTTGACTCAGTCTTGACACATATACACACCACACAACTCCATCCATCAGGCCGCAGTGATGACAATGAGTGAGGTAGCTGCAGGCGAGCCGGGCGATAGGTGTGTCTGACAGATGGTCCATCAGCTCGGGCGTCACAACAACATCAAGCTTCCTCTTTATCATTTCCATTGACCTCTCTTATCCTCTTTATCATTCCCCACTCTTTCTACTCCTCCGCAGGCTATCAGAGAGCCTCATGAAAATGTTGTATCTCACAAGTGATTTTTATTGGCCAGAGAGACAGCGCTGCTTTTAACAACCTATATTCCTGAGGTGATTGGCGGAAAAGTGATTCATGAGAAAGTCAGGAGGACGAGATGAAGAACAGAAATGAGATAATGAGATGAGCAAGCGGAATGAGAAAAGACATAAGTCATACAAACAGACAGGAATTAGATTTTTTTACTTAGACGAGCTAGAGATGAAACGTTTGATGAAGACATGAGACAGAGAGAAAAGACAAGAAACTTGACAGAAAAAGATGATGAGATGAGAAATTAGATTAAACAAATTCAAGGAAATTCAAGACATTAAGCAAAACTGAGCAATTAGACAAATGAAGGAACGTGAGATTTTAAAAATATTACCAAATATCTGAGGAAAAAATATGAGAAAGTGAACAGAGATGTAAGAAAAAAAATATCACTGAGATGTAAAGTTAAAACAAAATGCACAGAAATGAGATAGAACTGAAATAGAAATGATATTTAAAGATTTAATGAAGTTAAATAAAGTAAATGAGAAAAATTCTGAGATGAGAAAGGGGAGGAGGGACAAGATAGAAGAGATGAGAATACAAGAAATAGAGGAATGATACAAGAAATTCCATAACATGGAGTAATTACATTTAAAACATAATGAGGTTACTGACATTAGATTAAAAAGGCAAGAAAGGGGATCAAAAATGAGAAGGAGGAGGCTAAAGTTATCTGAAAGAGATGAGATGAAACAGTAAAATTCAAGGAAAGAGAATAAAGAACTGAGATACCAAAGACAACTTAAAAGGAGAGCTGAGGCTACTGAATTTAGATCAGATAGGTGCATTAACTGAAATGAGATGGAGAAATGATACTGACACTGGATGGTGAAATGAGATACTGAAGTGAGATAGGAGAGATGCTGCTACATTTAAATAAAATTTATTATTATTATTACATTTTCACTGCTATCAAAATAATAATGAAGTTCATTAAACAGTGTTCCTAGTGCACAACTCTTCCAAAATCATCCGCACTCTTAATTTACTGCAACTTATTCATCTAACAGAATGAAACATGGCCGGCTGGGTTTACAAACACGCCTCGCTACAGCAAAAACACGACTGTAGTGTCCACTGTATGGAAACAAGTTGATATAGCCGACAAAAAAACAAAACTTCTGCACCCAATCCTGCTTAGTAATTGATGGAAGCTCGCATTTGATAAAAAGAATTTCTGATGGCCTTGCTGTGAGCGAGATGAGAGAGATCAATGTTCAGCCAAACAAAATGACGGCACAGTATTTCAGAGCAGCGACAGTATGTGACAGACAGAGCTTTCACGCGGCAGACTCGGGGCAGCTGCTCAGACACTCTGGCCAGCCTGATAAGATGTGACACATGGGCACCCACATGTCCAACGCATACAAAATCCTACAGTGCATTTCCACCTCCCTGAAGGCTTCTTGCAGCTCAAAGTGCCCTGCAGGTATTATCACTTCCCCCTCCACATAGTGGCACACAGAGCACGCTTACTCCTCTGTATCTCTGGCTAAACTCCCGTCTCCATGCTCACTCTGCCCAAGGACATCTGTCACAAATGCAAAGAACATGTAAATAGGGGAGATTTTTTTAAAAAGAAAAAAAAAGAGGGTAAATCTCGTCGCATAAGCAGAAAAATATTTAGAAGCAAGAGATTAAAGACCTGAGGCTGATAGTCACATCAAAGACATCACTCTCACATCTCACCCTCACTCTTTCTCTTTTTCACTCTCTCTTGTTCTCCCTGCCTCTCTGCGACTCTCCCTGCCTTCCCTCCATGAGTGCGTGGGTGCAGCTGGTTCCTATGGCAATGCCAGTCTTTCTAAGCTCAACCCTATGTCCCCTATTTCTGAGTACTGCCATGTCATTAATGATGGGCACATACAGGCCCAGACTGGAGGTGCTGCCTTGATATTTTGGCTTTTTCTGTGATTTGTATTTGTTGGGTTGACATGCAACATGAAACATCCCTTTCAAAGATGATTATTTCAGGTTAAGCGATCAGACTGTTAAACAGTGAAATGGGACTTCCAGAATCTACTTCCTAATTTTCTGCACTTGAACACCTCAGCGCCGCGATAAGGCTGATAAGAAAAAGACTTTTCAATGATAATTAAATCAGGTGTTCATCATCAGCACATCAGGGCCACTGATAATTAGCAATGATGTGACACTCTGTTTATCCCTCCAGGGAGTTTCTTTTTTCAGTTGCCCTCCAGCTACAGAGCAGTAGCCTCATTTAGAACTGGAAGGGAGTCAGTGTCTAGCTCAAGGACGCTAAGGCAGGCTGCTGGATGCTTCTGGTCAAGTCATGTAGTCGCTCTAGCAACCGGCTGACAGACGACGCAAGGAGACAGACACTATAATCAGCTGGTGACAATCAGCAGATGGCCTGGGATGACCCATCCAGTAGATATCTGCTAATGAAAACCACTCGCACTGGGAGACGTTGAAAGACAGATCGAGTGTGATACAGACATTTTGTGAATTTACAGGAATTGCCTGACCTTTTCGAAGTGATGCACATACAAGCTGATGTGGGAAAGATGGACATTATCATGGGGAGTTGTTTCAGTAGCTCTAAACAGTGATGGAATGGAGTACAACAGTGCTTCAATCTGCTGCTTTGAACTGTAGTTCATCAGTCCCTATACATTGTGACCACAATATGTCATTTCATATCACAGTATAGATTTATAGTATACGCCATTATATCACCCATTTTCTGTTTTATTTGAGGCGTTAAATTTTAATATCAGATGGCATTGCTGTTTCTGAATAATAACGGAATACCCTGGAGATAAAATTACTTTAACTCAGTGACTCAAAAATAAATTGTATATAATAGCAAAAAACAATCCAAAATGAATATTTTTCCAGCACTGCTCTTAATACATAGTTACTCATTTTGAAGGGGGGCTGTATGATTAATGACCAGAAACTTGTGTATTTGGTAAAAGATTGAATTGTTTCACTAAATTTGAATGACATGTTCCTACTAATATTCAGTATTGGGCTCATTCTAAACATTTCATGTATACAGTCCCTCAGATCTGTGTTGTAAAGTCACAGGAACTAGGAAAAACAGCTGAACATATTTTATGTATTGTACAGGCTTTTGAAGTCCCTTGAAGAAAATCTGAATGTCTCACTATCTTATTGGACTCATCATTATTCACAGCAGTGCCCTTGGTTCAGCAATACACTCAGATATTATTGCATATTGTGTTTCCAGGTCTTTCTAGGCATCAAGTCTTTGAGCCAAGTAGAAAACATGTCCAAACAAATAGGAGATGTTTCTGGGAGACCTAAATTTGGCATGATATCACAGGCTGTTATATGAATACGAAGCATATGAGTTCACTCAGATACATTTATTATAAAAAAGAAAATCCATCTTATTCTGAGCTATTGCTACACTGCCTGGCAATGCCAGCTCACAGTTTACTTGGTGGGGTTAAACAGGCATTTGTCTGAGACACAATTTCAAACAAGCAATAGAGGAGAGGATTGACAGTTCCCGCCCTCATTCACAAAGAAGAGTTACAGTACAGTGGGTTTGCAGTTAACTTTGCACACTATATTGTATCAAGAATTCATTGAACGGCCTTCAGATTTGACTGCTTTCATATTCAAATTCTTTCGGAAAACTTGGAAAACAAATTCCAAAGTAAATGCCAAAAGTCAAGCACAAATCTTCCACAAATAAGCTACTGTCTTACTCACAACTATGTTAACGTGTGGAGTCACCAAAACAAGAAACGGTTACTCAAGAATTACTAGACTGCTTTATCTCTACGGCGTGTCGGCAGTGGCTTGTTTCTTTAAATCCATCACAACTGCCTTTGCAAGCAGCGGCAATGGTGCATTTGATTAAACTGGGAAATTGAAGTTCTGATGATGCACCATGATCTGGGCAAACAACATCTCATCTAAAAACAAAGGTTTTTTTCTGGAGGTGTGCATCTTGATTGTCCTACTTGTACTGAAATCTGGTCAACTCAGGTCTAATCTCTGACTTTCGAGGTAAATGGGATGCAGCAATGTTGCCCCTGTAAAATACTGTCAGGATGGAACATGAAGGGAGGTGAGCACATGAGTAACAACATGTGTCAGCTGATACAAAAACCACCTTTTGCAGGATATACATCTTGTGATCTTGCCATTGTTGCCGTTTTCAGCATGTAGTTTGGTACCTCAGAAGTTGTTGTTGTTGTTTCCTGTGGCACAGTGGATTCTGAAAATGGTAACTTGAATGAGAGTGGAATGAGAGGAGAATTTTGGATGAAATATGCAGCGAGTGTCAGGCTTGGGCCCAAAGTCTGCTTCTGGTGAGTCAGATGAGAAAAAGGCCGTCCAGGTTGCTCTCGTGGACTCTAGAGCAATTATGTGGTAGCTTTTTGTTGGCTCAGAAATCAGCGGTGTTTCTTCTGAGCTGGAAAATACCACAGGTCTGTAAAAATCATGAACAGATCTGCGGCTCTGTTTCTTATTATTAAGCCAGAAAAAGTTTGGAACTATTTTGGAGGAATAGTCACATTTTCTCCAAGCTTTCCTTTATCTAAATCAACGAGATTGAAATGATTTTGAGAGTTCATCTCATCATTCCCCACAATTCATGTATTTGTCCAGTATGTACATTTTCTAGCTGACCTCAGTTGCTTCCTGTGAATCGTTTCCAGTTGCTAATTTTGTTGTTTTCCCAGTTTATTGGAGCACCCCTCTTATTTATGTAGGTCCCAAACACTAATTAATGTACAGTACTTTGTGTCAAAATATGCAGAAATGACTGTACATTATATACATATACAGACAGGATCCAGTTCTCTAATCACTATGAATATGGGCTAGATGACAGCTACAGATGTGACAGAAGTGCTACTACACAGACTCATCAAAAAAATCCTGAGTCCACAGTGGGCCTCCCTTTCTGGTCCATTTTATCGTCCTCTGAACACAAAATGATCATGTCACTCAAATCAAAGAGTCCAGTGTTTTGCACAATTGGGCCAAAATATAAGGAGCTGTGGTTGGCTTCTGATTGGCATCCGGCCCATTGATACACAGCTGCTGGCTGACCACATCAAAGGGCTTTGAGGATGGGAGAACAGGAGCCAAATATTCTGACAGTCACTCAGTTCTAATTGTAGAAAATGTGGACAGAGGGACAGTAGTCAACTGTTCAGCCATCATAGAGACCTCCATTTACACACACACACACACACACACACACACACACACACACACAGAGAGAGAGAGAGAGAGAAGGCACACAAACAGCCGCACATGCACAACGTGAAACACTGTTATATGCAAGTAAACAGCACCACACATGCAGCCGTCCCAGAGGACCTCATTACTGTGATTGGCTTCAAGACCTTTTGCTGATCAGGACACTCCTTTATGGCACATTTGCATCTTAAGTATGTAGAGTGCCTTAAATGCATGTGTGCAGCGTAGGTAGCAGCACACGTATGTGTTCGCAAGCGTGAGAGGTGTCTGTGAATAGTTGTAGAGCAGCAGAAACCAATGGAGAGAGAGGAGAACAGAGGAGAGGAAAGGAAGGAGGAGAGAGCCATGCATGGTCAGAGAGGGCAGACGTGAGCTAAATAGCTGAGTTGGCAACTGTAGACCAGGGAGGGAGGAGAAGGGTGGGTGAGTCACACTGCTGTGTGACGAGGTACAGTGTAAGGACAGTAGACTTTTTCTGTTTCTTCCTGAGGGGATATGTTCTCTTTGGCCGAGAGCACACAGTTGCATGTCTGCACAGTGGCGCTTTTTTGTTGTTTGCTGTTTTATTTCCCATTGAGGCTTTTTTTGTTTGTATTCTGTGGCCCGTTCTTGAAAGGAGAAGGAAGAAAAATACCACAGAACCAAAAAGAATATGGACGCACAGCCTCAAGTCCCTTGGAAAGAGCTTTCCACACAATTTTGAATTCGGCTTCAGGGATATACCTTTATTCAACCATAAGAGCATTAGTGAGATCTGCTCCTAATGTGGAGCAGTAAGATTTGGCTCAAAGTCAGCATAGGATAGCTTCACTTTTATTTATCTTTAATATCTAGCACGTGCCTGTATGCACCATGCGTGCACCTCCTGTTCATATTGTCCAAAGAGAGATCCTTCCTAATGTAATTCTGATATGAGAGATGGGGAACAAAATCCAGTCCTGTTTCAGTAGTCTGACAGGCCAAATCAAGTTTGGAGTGGAGTACAAATCTGCTAAAGTAAGTCGCTCAGGAAATACTGTTTCCTTGATAAACTATAGCTGAGGGATAGTTTAAAAAAAGGATAGGAAAAGTAATTTGGGGCAAAAAAGCCTGGAACTGTGGAAAATTCCCACCTGATTTGTGTTACACAGAAAGCTAAAGCTCATAGCAGCTCATAGCAGGAATCAGTTCTGTAGCCGGTCTGGGCAGGAGGAATGGTTCCAGTGAAACAACAATGTTTCAGTGTACATACATGTATGCCAGTGTTGTTTAAAGAAAAACTAGGACTCTAATAGCTAATAACTGCAGTTTTAATAATAGCATTTTGTTCTTGTCCATTATTTGACTGAATATAGACACTTTTTTTTACAGATATTTGTCATTACTTGAAAGAAAAAATATGCATTACATCATACATAGTAAAAGATGGTAAAATATTTTAATATTTTCATTTTACAGACTGTCCCTCTTTATATTACAGATGATTACCCGTAAAATCACAGAAAAAATGTTGACATGTTGATTGTATAATAGATATGGACAAAACTGTACATAATGTCCGCACCAATAATCCTGTATTTTTACAATAGTATTATGTTCTTTTATGATGTGTGGCCCTGAAATTACATAATTTTACTGTATTTAAAACTGCTAAAATATCATTATTTTACAGATTTTGTTGTTATTACTCCACCAAGGAACACAGCGCAGTTATGTGACGATGGGCGTATGTTGGTCCTTCTGTGAATATTTCTGTGCTCAACATTACTCAGAAACAGTCTAACAGATTTGGATGAAATTTTCAGGAAAGGTCAAAAATGACACAAGGACCACCTCATTAGATTTTGGCAGTGATGCGGCTTATAGTCTTGATCCACGGATTTGTTAAAGATTTCTGTATCATTGCGAGATAGCGGCGTGGCGTCACTATGACTATGACTACAAATGAACACTACATCACATGATTGTGATCCTACTACAAATCGTCAGAAATGATACAAGGAACAATTGATTAAATTGTGGGGGTGTTTCTGAGTCCCATCAACTCCTGCCGCCTGCTACATATTTAGGTCATGTGATTCGGTATCCATACATAACGTACACATGCAGAACACACTCCTGTGCTCAGTGCAAGGTCATTTTGTTTGTGGATATGTCTGTATTAAATGGACACATTCTATGTTGCCGTGATTTCTGATCATCAATAACTAATAAACAAATGCTGCATTTCTACAAAAATATGCTGCAATTCTGACAATGCCACATGGGGGAATGAGCAGCCTTGGCGGAGTGCTGCGCTTTCTGAGTGCTTTCGTTGTTTTTACTGTTTTCAGTTTTTGAACATTACAGAAATTCAGCATTTCTTGAATATGTTTCTGGCACGCCAGATTTTCTTCTTTTGTTTTTTTACAGATTTTTTTCCGCAGTGTATTTAAATGCTAAGATGCTAACAACTACATCTAATCTTAAAAACAAGAATAATCCCTGTTTTCCAACTACCCTTCAAAGGGACTGTTTTCTTTCTCCATAGATCAGAGAGTGTGTAACTTAACAAGTCATTCAGGGCTGCAGCCTGTTGTGATGTCACAACAGGATAAGCTCCACCCCCAGTTGACTCCTCCTCCTCTTCTGCCAATCACTGAACAGAGCAGAAACAGAGACATGCCTGTGGTCGTCTTCCCGAAAAGGGTGTGGGCAGCAGCCACTCAGTTGGATTTAAAGCTACAGACACTGAAAAGCGAATGAGCAGTCTGAGCAGTATTTTAAGCTGAAACACACACTCTGAGCTGCCTTTCATTTATTACAGTTATGACATAGAGAGTATCTTAGGGGCAAAAAAACTGCTTGATATCAGCTGAAACATCTCACTGATGTTTTCTCAAAGACACTGGTTACTTTAATGCTGAGATATTGCGCATGCATATTCTTTAAGCAGCTCTAGTCCTGAGGGGCAATAGTGAGGGAGCTTGTCATGTGTATGTTATGTGTTTCTAATCTCATGGCGCTCTTGGTATATATATTTTAAAGCATCTGAACTGTGGTGTCCACATACTTTTGGCTACATCGTGCTGCAGCAGCCACTGTTAGTGCAGAGATTTGAAAGCAGCAGCTTTGCTAACACTGTGTTCAGCCTGTGTGTCTGACATACTGGTGCACCCAACTTTGTGTGACACGCATACGGACGCAGACACACAACAGATACAAACTCCCGCGTGT